>NW_026571036.1:18424894-18599377 GCF_026225935.1 Boleophthalmus pectinirostris | reverse complement strand
AAGGAGACAAAATAGTTTAATAATAAAACATAACCTCATCTTGAATAAATTTGTGTGTTGTTTTTATAGACAAAATGATTTGTTTTTATACCCTTTTTGGTTGTTTTGGTAAAAACAAACTTGGCTTAACCCCAAACAAATTAAATAATTAAATTCATAAATTGAATCTTGTATCTTTCATTTTGCCTAGTTACACGATGGGAATCTTTGCTTACCTGTTGCTATACGGATGTTATAATTAGCAAGAATTGTATTATTAACATTAAGCATTAAACAACACAATATGCAATACATTTCTTTTTTCACGTTACTAGTGTTCTTCCAAAGAAATTTCATGATGATGTTGTGCAGTAATAGAAAAATCATCTTTATAAGTTTCATTCGCTGCAACTTTTCAAATTTTGCCTGACTTTTTAACCCCGTCACTTGAACTGTCCCTGAACTCTTAATGAGCATCTATTGTTGATGATGTAACCATTTCACCTTTACCTAACCCTAATCTTACCCCCAGTTTACCTCTTCAGTTACAAACAAGGAGCTGTCCCTCAACCTGCCTCATAAGCCCTGTGCATCCGCTTATTAAAGTCCGACGCCGTGTGTCTGTTGGCCAGTTCCTATTTGTTAGCCGGTGGACTTTGGCCCATGCTTATCACAGGGAGAGGTCCTGGGATCCCTGAGTCTTCATTGCTAAAAATATATCAGTCATAGCTCACTGTGCATACACTTTTTGTATCATAGGGCACCACGCTATGTTTTCTGGGTCAGAGGTAAAGCAGTAGGGAACCAGATGTATTCCTGAATTAAATTTTTAGTGTCAAACAAATGTGCCAATGATTTAGTTTTTGGTTTTCTCATTGACAGCTATGCAATTTGTTTGTGACCCTCTTCAATCAAGAATTCCTTTTTTACCCATTACTAGAAAAAAGAGAGTTAATAATTTGTTCAAAAACACACTTCAGGTTAATGATGTGAGTGTGTTGATCCTGATACCTAATCAAACACAGCTAATCCTCAAGAATAACATGGTGACAGCAGTGAAAAACACATAAAAACTCATAATAAAAACAATTAAATCTGACACAACTAACCATAAACCAATTAAAGTCACTGATTAGCTACCTTTAACGTAAAAATATTCATGTAAAATTACTATCTATACTTTGTCTGAAACTTCTAAGTTAAACCAGCGTACATTGTCCTATTGAAAACACATACAGTTGCTTTCTACATAAATTTCGTGAACATAACGCACATAACCAATACAGAAACAGAATCATTTCCATTTAACTGAAAAAAATTTCTCTGTTTTTATTGACATTCAAATGGATTCTCGAATTAAGTTGATCATTAATAATGACTACACATTGATTACAGCTTTATCTGATAGTTGGGTGACGGTTATAATTTTACTTCCTGGTTGGACACGATAGCAGATAGTTATTTTATTTTCCAAATTAAAATATATGGCAACACCTTTATTTTGCTAATTTTCTTGTTCAAACCGACAGAGGAAGTGTTTCTTATGTGTAAATTGTCCCTACATTTTGCAAAAATTTTAAACTCAGTACTACTTCTTAACTGACTTAACTTTACTTATTTTATTTCTTTTCCCCAACTGTTGCTCACAAATTGCCACTTCACTGATGTAAAACTATGATAAATATTTACGGGCAAGCCAAACATACACAGTTAATTTCAAAAACCATAAAAAACATGTATTGTCTTCTATTATTATTTACACAACAATGTCTGCAACCTCTAAATAAAATCATAAAGTGCAAAAGTATCATGAAAAGTTAAAATTAATTATTGAAATCAAATTTGAGTGGTGAGTCAATCCTAACTGCTCCTTCAAACTCATGATACTTACATTTCCAACAGTTACACTGCGCAGAGGTCCCATTGATTAACACTGTTCCCCCACTCTACTGATCAGCTCCTGCAGATTTCCACTGATTAATCTGATAAGATAAAACAACACAAAATAGATTAGGTCAGCAGAACACATCAAACATTACACATGCTTACTTTGCAAACCCACACACTGACACTGCATGGAGAATACCAAGACTGTGAGTAACGAGGCATATGTCTGGACCATGTCGAGGGTCTACCACTGGCTCAAGGGTTTTCCTGCTTGGACCATTTGAAGTCTTCTTCCTGGAGCCAGCAGTCTACAAGTCCTGCTGCCTCGTGCATGTGTGGATGTGGTGGTGGGTTAGTGCGTGTTGAGGAAGACCAAGGGCCAAAGTTAAGTCAGTGACCCCAAATGATTGAGTCTTTGCCCCCAGCCAAGATGGGGACAGTTTTCCTGGTGCCTGTTTCTGACGCAGACACATCCACCACACCTACTCCTCCTGTAGCATCTCAGTCATGTCAGTCCAACAGCACCTCTTAAATCACTTCTGACAGGGAACACACACACTGTAGAAAGAAGCATAGAACTTTTCTCATAAAACTAGATTTGACTAACCCCTGTTCAACATAATGAGCTATCCATGGGTATCAGAATGATAAAAAACAGGACTGTTGGCATAGTAATTAAGAGTTTAAAACAAAAAACAAAAAGTTTAAATCCAAGAATTTGCCATTATGAGAATCGATACATAGCTCATTCATTGTTTTTAAGCTGCTTTTGCACAAACAGAGACTCAAAGACTCTGGCCAGTGTCACTGTCAGCGATACAGGGATTGGTAAAGAAAACAAAAAATGACAACAAGACATGACATGTAAAATAACAGAAAAAGGATGAACGATTATTGTGCACTGTAGAGGACAGAACTGTCAAGAGGTAAACGTTAACCTTTTTATATAGACAAACCCAGTTACATGTATTAATATGATTTTTCTATGAAAGGGAAACATACAGATGGCTTTCACAAACTATGATTATGTTCTCAAAACATATAATAACTATTTTATGCTGTTTTCATAGACCTGTCATGATATGAAATTTTGAAGTAGACAATATTATCGTGTATTGTCTATATTGTCTTATATAGACAATACACGATAACAGTGAAACAAATGTATGCCACTAATAAACCTAGAGCATGGTTACACCTAAAAAGCTTTTCTAAAAACATGAACTGCAATAAATTAATAGAAAGAAGCACTTTAGTGTATATATATATATATATATATATATATATATATATATATATATATATATATATATATATATATATATATATATATATATATATATATATATATATATGTGTGTGTGTGTGTGTGTGTGTGTGTGTGTGTGTATATATATATATATATATATATGAGTCATAAAAATTATTTATTAGATCCTCTGGATGTCAAATCTTATGATAGAACTGAAAAATACCAAAAACTCCCTTCAAAGAAAAAGTACCCATGATAAATATTGACCCCCAAATGTATTGTACCATTTATCATATATTGAACGATAAGATGATGTAGTAATTATCGTGACAGGCCTATGTTTTCAATATTGATTAATTAGCCGTGTCTACAGCACTTGTATTCCTTTTTCTCATACCACCTCAGTCTGAATTTATATGGACTGAATCATAAATGGATTAATCATCTGTAGGTTATATGCCTGCACAGAGTATTCTACAGGGCCACACCCTAATATTAGTAGCAAATACAGCAGCTGTTATCAGGCCCAGTTACACATTGATGACAGTTCCCTATTCTCATTTGGGGCTCGACGCTCTATTGGTCTGGACTATTACAAGTGGTCACTGAGTCAATAATGAAAAAATAAGATTTTTGCCAACATAAAAAAATAACAATAATATATTTTTTTTTGTAGTACACTCACAGTGTTATACTTAGCTTCATTGGCAGGCTGCCTACTCACCACATATTTCAAAGCACTATTGTCAGTGGGAAGTGGCAACACAATGAAATGGCCATGTGTGTTTACATTCACTGGTGTTGAAGGCAGGTAATATAAATCCATCTTCATGAGGCCAACTAATACTAGAAGTATCCTACTTCAAACACAGTGAAATATTTTATTTACAACTTAACTGCTGTCTGCACTGTTTTCTAGGAAAAATATAATTCTTTTTTTATCAACTATTTTAAAGAGAGGAATTCTTAAATATATTATCATGTATATTATTAATGTGAAGTTACCCATTTAAATCTTTTGGATGAATCATATACTATGGTATGAATAAAACTTAGCTAAATTAATTTAACTTATTTGCAATTATGCCATTTTTGCAATTTTGAAAAAAATAAAGTACTTCCTTATTTGGACATGTTAAAAATGCACCTAAGTATGATACTTTTGAAAGTACCTATACTAAAGTGTATAGACCCACTACACTCATGTGCTCATGTGTCATGCTGTTGTGAAGACAGGCCTGGACCAGGAGAGAGAGAGAAGGGGCAGGATAACAGTTAGGAACTTGATCATTGTCTCACTCTCCTCTCTCCTCCTCTGGGGCCTCCTCTGCTCTCTCTGTTCAACTTTGTTTTCTTTTCACTCAAAACCGGACCAGCTTTTTCAGAACCCGTGTGGATGTATTATTTAAAGTAATTTTTCCCGTATTAACTTGTGGGTGAAGTACACTGTTTCTTCAGCAACACGGATGTCCAGTCTCAGGAGAAATGTACCAGGGCATAATGACAACTAACCACGGAGCCCCGTCCTATGAGGCTGGTTTTCTCCACAATGCTCCTGCAGGTACTTCACCGGTCTATGTGCCGACCACACGAGTGGTCACCCCGATGATCCCAGCGCTGCCTTACCTTCAGACGGCCGGTGCCTCGCAGCAGGGCAGCCCGGTATCAAGTCACTCTGCCTGGGCACAGGCGGGCGCCGAGTCCGTGTCTTCGTACAATCACTCCCCGGTGTCTCCACGCTTCAGCTTCTCCACCAGCCCACCCCTGTCCTCGGGTATGGCCTCCGCCCGGGAAACTGCGTCTTATTCCAGCCCGCTGAACATCTCCACAAACGGGAGAGATCACTACGGAGCCCGAGGGCTCAGCGGCTCGTACCACAGTCCTTACACCACCTACATGAGCCCCAACGTGGGAGGAACGTGGACGGCATCTCCGTTCGACAGCCCGGTGCTGCACGGCCTCCAACCCGGGGGAAATCCCGGAGCGACACGGCATCCTAACATAGGTGAGAAGACCCGGGGTCACTCTGATGTGCCACTCAAAAAACTTTATCTCCTGAGACCAATTTAACCATGATGAAAATATTTAGCCGAGTAAAAATATTTAGCCGAGTGTAGCTCTTGTCCTGCTTTTCATGACAGGCGAATTTGATAGTTCATGACAGACAGTCACGTACCTGCAGAGGGACCGAAAACACACACTGAGACCGTGTGTACATTTTACGAAAAAAACAACAACTGTGTAATTTAAAAGTTAAAATTTTATTTTACGTTTCAGAAATGGTTTTAAGCTAGCTTGCTTGTCTGGGCCCTGTAAACGTGCTGCTAATAACACAAACTTTTTTTGGACTGTGCTAAGTAGTTCATCAGCTATCTTATTTAGAACAACTTAACAAAACTGATAACAGTTTATTAAAAAGCGATTAACGCATTTAAACTCAACTTAACCTAAACAAACAAGGTCAAAACTAATTTATCCAGAGGGCAAGTTCCTAAAAAGCAGAAAAACGTGAGCCCCTAAAGTCTGTTTTTACATTATTAACTTATAGCAATTTAAACTCCGTCAACTATTATTGCTCTAACAAAAAATGTGGAATTGAATTTGTATTATAACGTAGATGAAGTTTTAAACGTAACAATCTTACGTTCACAACACCGTTTCCCAAGTCCTCTTAATATATATGGATTATTATTAATGAATGATTTTTTATTAAAATGTTATTGAGGCGATAGATACATCTAAAGTAGGATTTGATAAAAACAAACAAACAAAACAAACAAAAAAACATTATTTTTTTTCCCTTACCGGCCAACGCTTTCATTTCGTGATGAATAACATTTTCTTTCGTAATTAAAAACAAAGGTCTGCCCTTGTAATAGATCATAATGTATCACAAGAAATCACACATTAATTAAGTAATTACACATTAATAATTACACAACAATTACAGCACAGGATATAGTCTGTTTCAATAATTTGAATGTGAGATTTTATATTTGTAACAAACAGACAATATAAATCACTAGTATATTAGTTTTACAATATAATAAAAAGGTTATATCTGTCATGATACTCTCACCCCAATTCATAAAAATAAATGTCTGCATTATTATGACCGCTGTCTAAACAGTGTGAAATGGGCCTTGGGCTGCACCTGGTCCTGTTCTATGGCCTAAGTATTACATCACATTTTACACTGTTTATTTGTTGCCATCTGTGTAGTTATTCGTAGACTTTTTTGGATTATCGTCCTTATGAAAGACTTTTTTCTCTATATTGAATATAGGAAATCCATGGGAAAAATGTTCACAAACTTTTATGTAAATGTCTCATTTACAACAATATTCAATGTAAAGGTAAGAATATTCACCTGTGAAGACTAAAGTGAATTTTCTTGAACCAAATATTTAATCAATTATCAAAAATAAATAATTATGTGTAAAGATACCATTTTAAACTGTATCCTTATTGTATCTAAATGTATGCTTTGTAATGTACTAATGCCATAATTCTAATCAATAATGACAAAGACTCATATTTTGCATTTGAATAAAATGTACCAAATCAAATAAAGTACAAGTATGGCATTACATGTACAAATGAGAAAATATCCTACCCATCCTAATTACTTTTTGTGTTAGTTTTGTTTTTTCCCCTCTCAATACAGCTATTCTATTATTTGTCATTCACCTTTCCCCTATAAAAGGGTCAAGGAGACCATAATTTCATAAAACACTCATATCAACATTTTATGAAGCGGAAAAAATACTCCTCGATTTGAATCTCTCTCGGAAACTGCAGAATGTCTTGTGTATTGTCTTGTGTTACTATGTTGTGTTGGCTACATTAGCTGCCTCAAGGTTAGCCTGCCCCATAGGTCGACTTTTGTTCTCTAAAGTTATAATCACATTCACAGCATTGTACAGCAGGAGATGCACTTGGGAGCCAGATTTATTTGTTTATTGTCGCCTCTCAAACATAATGTGCAGAAAATGTATAATGTTTCACACTTACAAAAAATAGACAAGGCATCAATCATTCCCACAGCATTGACTGAAGGTCTTCTAAAGAAATCTTTTGTGTAAGGCCAAATGGACAATACTGATATTATTAATCAGATAAGAATTTACAGAGTAACCTAAGAACAGTGACAATATGAATGAGCTTGGATGTCAAGCAGCTCTTCTGTTTTTATTTCCAGGTTGACTCTTAATCACATGTGATAAGAAAGGATTTTTAGTTTTACATTGGACTTTTTTGACATTTACTGCATGATTCAGCTCTACAGCTTCCTTTGAGTTCTTTATAAAATATTCTTTGTGACAATAGTATAAAAAAGCTTGTATCATGTAATTAAATTGATGTTCTTTCAGATCTGTTTGATGATTTTGCTGAGGGGCGTGAGTGTGTGAACTGTGGGGCGATGTCCACCCCACTGTGGAGGCGGGATGGTACGGGCCATTACCTGTGCAACGCCTGTGGACTGTACCACAAGATGAATGGCATCAACAGACCTCTGATCAAACCTCAGCGGCGACTGGTGAGTGACCCAAGTCTATACATAGACTTACGCCGTTTTTTAGGTCTAAAGAATATACATGTAATCTACAGTCAGCCTCGAGACGAGTGGGTCTCTCCTGCACCAACTGTCACACAACTACCACCACACTGTGGCGCCGCAATGCAGAGGGAGAGCCCGTGTGCAACGCCTGTGGGCTCTACATGAAACTGCACGGGGTAAGATCGGTCTCGGTTGAGGAAACAGAATATATTCTGTCAGATACATTTGTACCAAATACAATTGTATGAATACAATTTAGTGCCATTGTATTAAAATGTATTCCAAAAGGTTCCCCGACCTCTGGCTATGAAAAAAGAGGGCATCCAGACACGCAAACGGAAACCCAAAAATGTGAATAAGTCTGGTAGGTATGAAAGCTGGACAGATATGTTCTAATATTATAATGCTACAGATGATAACAAAATATTATTGATGAAAATGTACACATTAGGTTTGAGTTCTTGTTCTGGTTAATAAGTGAGTGTATCCTCCACAGGGAGTTCAGGCAGTGAGGGCAGCACAGCAGCTCCTCGCCCCCCACCCCCCTCAGAGGAGCCCCGACAGATAAAAACAGAGCCGGACACCCACCTCTATACACACAGCGCACACACACAGGTACATTTCTGTAAACAAGACAAATGGAAATTTTCTGGTAATCTAAACTTCTTTTAATGTCTGTCCAGATCTCAGCCCTGCCGGCGTATATGTCCGCACAAGGAGGAGCCATCCCTCTGAAGATGTCTCCCGGGAGCCACAGTGGGTCCACCAGCTCCAAGAATGAGCCTTGGAATAATCTTATCCTGGCTTAGGAGAACCGGTATCACAAAGCTATTTTATATATTCAACAGACTGAGTCGCAGCCTTATGCTTTCATAGTGCCTTGTCCATAAACTGGAGCTGCAATAGACTAAAATGCACAAATGCTGCATTTACTTTGTGAACTGTGGTTGAAGGAAGAGATGAGCTAAACTAGGACGAAGAATGCTCCAATCCTTTTGACCTGATTGTATGTCAATATGAAGACGTCTGAAGGAGTATGTGACAGACACTGGTGCGGTCAGACATTTTCACTGTATTTTACTTTTATTGTTTTGTTTTCATGATATGCAGTTGCTTCAAAACAATATTTGATAAGATAAAGTACTGTCTATGAATTATATAATACATAACACATTTAAGTCTATGAGACATTTATGTATATTAGTGTTGAGTATGAGAAAGGTGACAAATCATTGGGCAAAAACCACAAACAGAAATTTAAATAATTACATTCTAGAAAATTTAATAATATTTTGTGCTCAGTACATTTTAAAAGCAAGTCACTCCCTCCTCTTCAGTTACACATTTCACATATACTGTAAGTGCAATAAAAACATGTATAGTATTTTGAACTGGTTTTAACAGTGATTGTACAGTAATTTAGTATGGAATTATTTTTATCAACACAATAGACTACCTATGCAGCGCAACTTGCACATTGAATACTATGTGGATTTAGCGCCCCCTGCTGAAAGCACTGCACCTACAAGACGGTCTGACTATCATGGGGTTCCTAATGTTTGTAGCTGATGATATAGAGCTTTACCGATAGCCCTATTATCGGTATTTATTAAAAGCACAGCCCAAAATAAAACATAATGTAAGTAATATTTGAATTTGATGTTTATATAATTTTTTTTAACAGATTTTGCTTATGAAAACTTTTGTCAGTTGAACCCATGTTTTATTACAGTATAGCAATTTATGTATCCCTATAAGCTCCACTCCTTTTGATGAATTATATGAAATTGGCACATAAAGTTACAGATATAAAAATATCTTCAGTGAAACATGCACAGCTTTTATGTGCACCTCCAACAGAACAGAACACTTAAAATGTTAATGGTGGGCTTACTTTCAAAATGATTTTTATGACCCTTGTCGCTTTGGTTAAATGTAAAGAACATCAGCAGGTCATCATTGTAGAATTTGTCAGCAGATATTGGGAGGTAAGAAGGAACAGTAGTTAGGCCTGTCACGATAACACATTTTGAAGCATGATATATTTCTATTTAGAAATATTGTAATAAACAATAATTCTGAATTCTGCTGATTCTACTTCTGATTCTACTTTATGTCAGTGACACAAAGCAAGATAATGCCAGTAAGCCAATTTTGAAATAGACCGTATCATTAAAAAGCCTACAGCTTGCTCTACAGCTCAAATCTTAAATTATTACATAAAATGGCAAAAAAAACTCTCCACTATTGCAAAGACAAAGTACCCATAATACATACTGAACCCCAAAATACTGCTTATTGTTCCTCTATTGAATGATAAGCAGATATAGTAATTATCGTGACAGATCTAACAGCAGTGTCTCAGTAATAGATAAAGAGTGAGAATGTAACTACACTGCTGAGGCTCAATGTTATAAAGTCAAATATAAACTTTTGTTAATTAATGTGCTGTTTCTCATCTGTACAATCAATTCTTCCAATGTGCAAAAATGAAGAGGTCACCTTTACAAAGTCTTTGATGAAAAGATGATTGGTACATTTGTTGAAATCTTTTGTCAGTATGTCCCTTAGTATTTCTGCATATTTGTCCTGTATCATTTCCTTCCAACACTTTTGAAATGCTAGTCTCAGTTCATCCGTTGTGCCTTTGGTTATTTGCAAATCAAATTTATAATCCAGTGCAAACTCTTGTCCTCTCTTTGAATGTTCCTCTGCACTCATACATGTCTCTGTAGAGAGAGACTTCACCTCTTCAGTCATCCGGTTTATTTCAAGTTTCAGGAATTCTTTCTCATTTTCTTGTGCAATTTCTGGAATTATTTGCATTCCTTTGAAGTAACTCTTCCACTCAGGGCCTTGTAGCGATAAATCAAAAATGAATGGTCCACATCTGAGGAGATTTCTGAGCAGTGTATACACATTTTCACATAATATTTACTCCAGTCAGTTTTTGAGATATGTATTCATCATAGTTTTCACTTTTGTTCACGGCTTCCACTTCACTGTAACTGACAACTCTAAATATAGTTTCTTTCTTCCCTTTAAAACCCCAGCACTTGCTATATCCAATATTGGTTTTTACTCTAAACCTCAGCCACCATTCTTTGGCTTTCTGGACCAATTTGAGCATACATGGAGGTTTTGCATTTCTGGAAAGACATGGACTGTTCTTTGTAAATACATAGACTATCCAGTCTTCATCTGCCTCATTTGATTCGAGCAATTCTTCAGTTTGTCTAATGATGATGTCTTCACTATGCTTTCCCTTGTTATAATTAGGATAATAGGGTCCATACATAAAAACTTCTTCTCTTTTCTCAATAACAGCCCATGAATACTGCTTATCTGCGGCACCACATTCTTCTGTGATATCGCGGTGAAAAGCCAGAAATTTGTTATTGACCGAATTGTTGAGCAAAATGTCCTCAATGGTTTCGTTGGACTGGAGATGAAGTAGGACTCGCTTCCCAGTGCTCTGTGTGTCAGACCAGACAGAAATCAACTGAGTAATGTCCCCAATTTCACCCAAGTTTTTTGCACTGTAGTCCTGGGGAGTACTTGGATCACCAAAATTGGGCCTGTAACAAAAAAATAAGACATACAGTTTTAGGTTGGAAAGATTTTAATATTAGCAAAATAATCTTTCTCTGTGGCAGCTATATGCATATGACTCTAACTATACCACAATCATATTGCATCTTTACACACTGTTATTAACTGTATTGACAGATACATAGCTAATAGGTTATGATATTATTTTTGACATAGGTCTGAGATGAAACAATAATATGGAAATACTATAGTCATGTCAACCTAAAATATCTTGTTCTCCTGTTGTAAAACAAAGATTAGATCTCTACAAGAATATACAAAGTTAAGTAAAATATCACACCTTTGTGTTACAACTGTGTCCAACAAACATTTCCATGCTTTTGATGGTGGCTCATTGTCTTGGTGGCTGTCACAGTTATACCTTTTACGAGTCAACCTGAAAAACACCACAAAATACTTCATTAAATAACTATTTCACAAGTTGGTTATTAAAGTACAAAATACTCACCTTTGAAGTTCCATCCAGTGCAGCATTAACCCTTCATAAACACACACACAACTATATAGTGTCCTTAAATGTCCATAAGATGGATGTCAGAGCAGTGAGAGACACTCCCGAACTGTTGTAGTGCCGAGTAAACTACCAAATTTAGCTACAGTAACTGCCCATGTTGCTATCGCTTGAGGCGAAATTCATGGAACTCACCTAACCTGTGTTTATGCAATGCTTTCGTCAGCTCATATGAGAAGAGTCCTCAACTGTCTTATAGGGCATCCACTGAGATAGATCAAAGCATACAAAGAACCATGTTAGATTTTGGATTTATGGATTAGGGTTGATAAATTACTTTCATATACATTTGAATTGGTCCCAGCTGTGCACTGGTTTTGTCTAAAAGGCACAACAAATGAACATGAACAAGAAATGTGTGTTCTTTTATGAATAAATGACACAACACATATTTAAGTTTCTTCTCTGCCTCTGATTTCTCATAACATTCTTAATTGTGTTTATCAGTGGTTCGATGAGACAAATACAATATGTAAAAACTTGTTTGGACAAAGTTCCCAAAAGGCCTGTTGGAGCACATGACACTTTGATAAACACACACCAAGCAACGTGTTTAGCAGGGTGTGGGTGGTTTTGTGTCACCACATGAAAGCCAGAAAATTTCAGAGTCAATAGGAAGTGTAAAGTTTTTTGTTAGAACTTCACTCAGAAATTAATCAAATCTTGTTGTCACTGATACCACTAGGTTATGCTGTTATGCACATGTTCATTGTTACGCTTTTTGTTACATAGGTTATGGTTCACATAGGCTATTAAAAGGAAAATCTTTGTTCAAATTGTTGTTCTTTTTAATTAAATGTGTGTCTTGGTTGGTTGATCTACCACTAATTAATTACATGGTTCACATGGTTCAATCCCAGTTGTGGTCAGTGAATATACTGTCCTGCTGTTGGGCAAGACACATTGTCACACACACAACAGAGTGTAGGAGGTAATCTGTGCACATTAGCAGCTATGTCTGTCAATCCCTGGACCCTGAGTCTGTAAATAAACATATATATATATATATATATATATATATATATATATATATATATATATATATATATATATATATATATATATATATATATATATATATATATATATATATATATAAATGTGTTTCTCACCTTCCACGGTGGTAGGTCTCTCTCACCCTCATTGAGCTCGGGTCCTCTACCAGAGGCCTGGGAGCTTGAGAGTTCTGCGCAGTATCTTTGCTGTTCCCAGTACTGCACTTTTCTGGACTGAGATGTCCGTTGTTTTTCCCGGTATCTGTTGTAGCCACTCTTCCAGTTTGGGGGTTACAGCCCCGAGTGCTCCGATCACCACAGGCACCACTGATGCCTTTACTTTCCAGGCTCTCTCCAGCTCTTCCTTGAGCCCCTGGTATTTCTCTAGCTTCTCGTGTTCCTTTTCCTGATATTACCATCGCTTGGTATTGCGATGTCCACCACCATTATGTCTGGTTGGTTCGCCATCACCATTCTGTCAGTCTGTATCTGGAAGTCCCACAGGATCTTGGCTCGGTCATTCTCCACAACCTTTGGAGGTGTTTCCCACCTTGATCCTGGGGTTTCCAGCCCGTACTCTGCACAGATGTTTCTGTACACTATGCCCGCCACTTGGTTATGTCGCTCCATGTATGCTTTCCCTGCCAGCATCTTACACCCTGCAGTTATGTGCTGGACTGTCTCAGGAGCCTCTTTGCACAGTCTACATATATATATATATATATATATATATATATATATATATATTATATATATATATATATATATATATATATATTATATATATATATATATATATATATATTATATATATATATATATCATTTCCAAGGCTAATGTTAAGTTATTATAATGATAAGTTATATAAAGTTATTATTACTTATACCATTAGTAATAGAAGTTATTACCACTATTTCACTAAGTGCTTTGTATGTCTACAAATAATTCAATACTAAGCCATAACAAAATGTCAGTTGAAGGTCTTGGCATTCACTCTTGTGAGCTTTAAGCCATGTTAGAATGTTGTTACCTTATCAAAAACATAGAGCTGCTTTTCATTCACACATGTTTGAGTAATCCTTTATTATTAGTCTGTCTAAATGTCCAAAGCTCAAAATGCTCTTTTCCACCATGTGAAGTCATGAAGTGGTAGTTTTCAAGTTAACAGCTACCTTTAACCTTTAGTTCAATAGATATTGACAATTCTAAGGTTGTAATTAGCCAACAGATTCTAGTAACAGTGTATGGAGTTTAAAAACACAGTGGAGCACTTCCTGTATTACCACATAACATCACAAGGTGGAAGAGTATTTCAAGTTGAGACAAGAACACAGTCTAAATATGCAGAGTTTGTGTGAATGAAACAAAATGCAACTTCAGGTATGTTTTTGAAGAGAAAAGAAAATTACATCAGAAAATTGCATAATATGGGCCTAGTCAATTATAAATAAATGTAAATAAAAGATATAAATGCTCTTTAGAGTTGTGTTTATTCTGTTAAATCTAAAGCAACAAATAACTTATTTTGATCGTGTCATTCTCTCTATTGCCTTTAGATTATTTTCTTAACGACCAGTTAAACCTTGCCATCTTTCTCTAGTTCAGCTCTGCAGTTACTGAAACCATTTCTCAATATCTATGTGCAAAAAAGCATTGTAAATAAAGGTTCTGATTTGTAGAAATTCCCATGCTTTAGTGGATAACCAATCACACGCGACTCTTTGCCAGTGCCTCTGGGCGGGGCATCACACCAGACGCTCTGGACGCTCATTGGCTGCTCGCATCTAGGCTCATGACACCTCAGCCAATCAGCGCAGTCATTCGATCTGACGAGGATCACGATTGAAAACCCCTATCTTCCGTCTCTGCGAATGGTGCAGCCGCCGCTTCCTGCGTTCTCTGTTTTGATGGAGACGAAGTCCTCATTGCTCGATTAGATCATAGCAGAAGCTCAAGTTCAAGGCAACATGGACGTTTTGAAATCTTTGGGGCATCCGGAGGAGCTGCTCAATTTATTCAAGTTCAAAATGGGTGGCTGCAGAGCTGTCATGCCGAAGTTGGATTATGTAAGTAGCGGGTTCACATGTTTCAAACAGTCCAGGCTTTGTGCGTCACTTGTTACTAAATACATGTTGCATATTGTTCAGTAATATTTATTGCTTATAGCAGTTCACCACCTATTCTGCATTGGACTTCTGGACAGACACCATAAGCTGATGCGGCTAATTGGACTGAGTCAAATGAGATCGCTCTCTCTCTCGCTTGCGCTTGGCTCGAGTGCATGGACCAGAGATGACCATTGACACAGGATTTGCGTTGCATAAAGAGCTTGGGGACTTCACCGTTGAGCAGAGGCTGTGCGCATGTTTCACGGATAATCCATTTTACGCCAATGTGACCCCGGGGAAAAGAGTCAGCGCCAGGGTTTTAATGACACCATTTGATATGAATATTTTGATAGCAATGATTTAATATTAAAGGTAGAGGAATAAACCGCTCTTCAAAATATGTTCGTGCTGTTTTGCCTACAATGAAGATTTATCATGTTTAGAATAAAGTTAATGTATGACAGCATGCAGATAGTCATGCAGTGTAATTCCAAAGACTGCCACTAGTTGTTGCGAGTTGCTATGGTTGCTATGTTTTCGAAATGTGTCCGTGGTTATGTTTGTAAGTTCATGTTTGGGGTGCAACATATGAGATAAGGAACAGTGATGCAAAGAGACTCCAGAAAATAATGCGCGTAATTAACTTAAAATAACAAGACGCATATTTTGCAGCCAATGCAGTTTTTAGTATTCTTATTCATATTGGCCTATAGGTACATTGTAACATGCAATCTAAATATCAGGAAAGAAAAAGAAGGAAAGTTTAGCTGTGCAAAACACCGAAAAGAGGAAGTTTATCATGGCATTGGGCGCAGTGGGTGGAGTCATGCCCAAAATCATAACAACAGATCTACAAAGTAGTGGATCGCCGTAGTAGAGGCCTGAACAGTAGGCGTATGTCATTTATAGATCAGCAGAGCGGTCTGGGTCCTCCCAAAGCGCATTACCTCACACGACCCTGCAGCTCTGTTGTCCTCTGCATGTGTCAAACTTCTCCACTGCCCCCTGTGGTCCTAAAATGGCGAGTTTTGGTTTGTTCTTTTCGTGCGCTTGAGTTCTCGCATGGCCGGAGCCTGCTGCAAGTGTCCGGTGTCTCTGTCCGTGTTTAAGCGCTCTTTGTCGGTGGCGCCACGGGGCTCAGGCTCGGTGGCTCCTCGCTCCCTCCTCCTCCCCGGGTGGAGGCTGGGGGAGAGGGGCCTGCAGGAGGCCGCCCGACCCTCCTGCGCCCTCAGACCCACCAGCTTTTACCGACACACGACCTTCCTCTGTCTGTCCTGCCAGGAGTCCATGAGCGAGAGTCTCAGGACCTGCTACGTGTACCTGAACCAAACCAGCCGAAGTTTTGCAGCTGTCATCCAGGCCTTGGACGGAGAGCTGAGGTGGGTAAAAGTTTGGCTGACAACATACATAAGAGGGGTGTGTCTCTCAACATGCTGTAAGTTCTCCCAAGCAGCAGTGCCAGTTACTGTGTCGTTTTTAAAATCAAACATTGCATTGTGAAGTCTGCTTGTGTGTGCACAATCAAAACGTGCCACCAATGCAGTGGTTTCTTGCAAATGCATATTTGTGCATGAACAAAGGCTCGGTCAACAAACAATATATGGCAGCTGCTGTGTGATGCAACATGTGAAAACCTGCCAAGAGCTGCACAAAACTCCATTGCTGCAGGTCCTGTAGTGTCAGTACCAAAATTGAAAAAAGACTGAAGAGTTTAATCTCTGTCTCTTGTGTGAAATGTAAACTAATAGGCCTATGTGCCAGCATAAAATGGGAGATCAGCCTAACTCTACCGCGCACTGTAGCCCTGATACAGATATACTGGAGATGAAAGGTCAGGTCAGAAATCCAAGTGGTCAAATTCCTTGCTCTCTTTATAGATTCCAGGTCAGAGTTTTCCCAGTACAAGGTTAACGCTCACTGAAATGGATTAATTAATTAATGATCTTCTAATCTTAACCCCACATTATTTTGTTTTCAATCAGACATGCAGTGTGTATTTTCTACCTGGTACTGCGAGCCTTGGACACTGTTGAGGACGACATGACCATCCCACTGGAAAAGAAGGTGCCCATGTTGAATAACTTCCACACTTATCTGTACCAGGATGAGTGGTGCTTCACCGAGAGCCAGGAGAAGGACCGTCAAGTCCTGGAGGATTTCCCCACTGTCAGTAATCTAGCATAAAGCCTTTTGTTATTTTGAAACATTAAGTAAACCTTTTTGTACAAACTTCATTTCAGATATCACTGGAATTCAGAAACCTCGCTCAGGAATACAGAGAGGTCATCTCAGATATCTGCCACAGAATGGGAGTGGGAATGGCTGAATTTTTGGAGAAGAAAGTTGGATCCATGAAGGAGTGGGACAAAGTAAATAATCAATTCATTTAATTTTTAACTTTGTATTAAAGTTTAACTATAACTTAAGAATACAATACGATGTTTGTTACTTGTTTTTTTGCAGTACTGCCACTATGTGGCTGGGCTGGTCGGCATCGGCCTGTCACAGCTGTTCTCTGCATCTCAGCTTGAGGACCCTGAAGTGGGACAAGACAGTGACCTGGCCAATTCAATGGGCTTGTTTCTACAGAAGACCAACATCATTCGAGATTATCTGGAGGACACTCGAGATGGACGTGCTTTTTGGCCAAAAGAGGTGAGACATTTTTACTTACAGATAAAATGTAATCAGAGCAAACTATTTCAAACCTTCAAAAAGTGTAATGTTTGATTTTATCCCACAAATACTAGATCTTATTCCATGCATTCACCAAGGCTCGGAATGCTGAAAAAGAAAATAGTGCTTTAAAAAATTCCTCATATTATTGTGCAGGCGTGGAACCAGTTTGCAGACCGTCTGGAGGACTTTGCGCAGCCAGAGAAGCTGGAGTCTGCCCTGTCCTGTCTCAACTTTTTAGTCACTGACGCTCTTCACCATGTCCCAGACGTCATCACGTATCTGTCCCGTCTACGCAACCAGAGCGTGTTTAATTTCTGTGCAATTCCACAGGTACACCACCCTCCAAGTATATTATATAAATTATGCTAACAAAATGTAATTTTGTAGTGAGTGGTTGTAAGTGTGGTTATTTCATCATGGTGTAACTGTGTCCTTTCTGTTGTTGACCAGGTAATGGCAATAGCAACATTATCAGCATGCTACAACAACCCCATGGTCTTTCAGGGAGTTGTGAAGATCAGAAAAGGACAAGCAGTGACACTTATGATGGAGGCCACCAATATGAGAGCTGTGCAGGCCATCATTGCCCAGTACAGTCAAGAGGTATTGAATCTGGGACCTGACTTTTATCCTTTCTAAAATATAAAGCAAAAGTAAGATCATTTTTGTGTTTTTTGCAGATTTTACATAAGGTGTTGCTCACAGACCCGTCACGGGACAAGACTCTACATGTACTCAGTGTTATTCGAGAGAAATCCCAGTCCAGCTATGTCACCAGAGCACATCATTTGTCGCCCATGTACTTGTCTGCTGCTATGCTCCTCGCTGCCCTCAGCTGGCAGTACCTCAGTACTACAGCAGCACAGGCCCAAGGCACAGGGGACATGCAGGGACAATAGAGTCAATATGCTTAGCTAATGCATCAGCATCTTCAAATACCAATAACAACCTTTGGATTTCAATTTGTGTAAATGTTCGCATCTTGTCAAAGCAGGACATCAAAAATTACCCATTCTTAGGCTTCTCCTGGACCACAAACTGCCCCTAAATGGAGACCCATTGTCAATAATTTGTAGTAATGTTGTTTCCAGCTGAAGAAATTAGGGAATTTGGTGTAGTTACATGCACCATTATCACTTTAAGGATCAGGATGTTGAATGTGGTTAGTGGGCTTTGTTTCTATTTTTTTTTTTAAATTGAAATTAATCTTGGCATCTTGATCAGTGCTAAAATGTTTATATTTTTCAACATTTGTTTTACAAAGGAAACTGCACTTCAGTTTTCATGTTGATGTTTACTGCCCTTGGTCTTCTCAGTGTACAGAGCTTTGTTGAATGTTTCAACTGTGCATCAATAGAGTACCTCTGCAGTTTATAGACTTTAATAATATACTTGTGTATTTCTGACACAATATTGAAATGAAAGTTAGGCATATAAAAATGCTAGCCAAGTGTCCTTACAGCTTTGGTGAGTAGAAAAGGTAGATGCACCTTGTACAGAACCAAAGAGAGCTCCAAACATTGCTATGTAATGTGTTATAATGATTTGTAAATATATGATCAATAAATGGCTATAGAGAGGTTTTATTTGTTATATGATATCTGCTATACACGTTACTTTTTTCAATGTGTTGGTACCAAGGAGAACCTAAGAACCATCTCACTCTCATAATTACTATTGCACCTCAGCATTACTTTTATATATTGTACAGTTGTTTATCAGTTGCCTGTCCATGATTGTTGTCACTTTAAATCACCTGTGAACATTTGAATTACTCAGTCACAAGATTATTATAGACAGTGTGCCCCACAAGCATGTGATCTCGTAAATATTGGGCTATAAAAGCTTAGAAAATTACAAGGGCAGCTTTTTTTTTTAGCCTAAATAGGACACACCACAGACACTGCACAGACTCACAAGAAGACAGGTAAGATTGCTTTCAAATACACACACAGCTCATTGTATTTATTTATTTTAGTTTTTACAATTATGGACATCGTCAAAAATTAGTTTTTATATTGTTTTAGAATGAATCATCTAACTACTCTTTGCCTGGGGTTAGTGACACTTTTTGTCACCGGGACCCATGCTCACCCTGTGTCTCCTTTGGAGATAGTTAATTTTGTGAATAAAGCCAACACTACATGGAGAGTAAGACTAAATATACACACTGATCACACGCATCTTTTGTTCAAATTTCAATTCTCCTTTTAACTGAACTTTTCTCTTTAGGCTGGACATAACTTTGATGATGTTGATGTTTCCTACTATAAAGCTTTATGTGGGACTATTATGAATGGACCAAAGTTGCCAGAGGTGTAAGTGTACAGCTTCTAACAAGTGACATTAGCAGGTGTGCCATGACTATATAACTAAAATAACATTGTATTATTTATTACAGCTTTCACAACACTGAGAACATACAACTTCCAGATAGTTTTGATGCCCGTGAGCAGTGGCCTAACTGTCCCACCATCGCACAGATTCGAGACCAAGGAAATTGTGGATCCTGCTGGGTAAGTTTTATCATAGTACAATATTATTATACAGACAGATGCAAAGCAGTTTAAAATATGTCTTTTTATGTCCCTAATTCAATAATTGAGTTGAATTTCCACAAAAAAATATATTTCAAACAACAGCGATTGCAGCATAAAAACACTGAAAAGACAAATATAAACATTGAAAGTTTCCAGATTGTACAACCCATTTTTCAATCACTGGTTCATTCCTCCCATCCTCAGCAACTACTATTAGCATCATTTATTTATTTGTATTATATATTTTTTTATTTTGTATTTTCTACAATCTGAATATTTGTCCTATAATTTTGACATATTCAATTTTGTGCACTTCTTTGACCAAGGAAATTGCCTTGTGGATCCATAAAACTTTTATTGACCAAATGTATTGTATAATTGTGCTCTATAGAAACACTTTCCAAATATGACAAGAAGAAAACTAGACAGATGATACAACTCTCCTTTCTTTTAGGCCTTTGGGGCAGTGGAGGCCATATCAGACCGTATCTGCATTCTGAGCGATGGGAAGGTGACAGTGCAGATTTCAGCAGAGGACCTCCTAACCTGCTGTGATGAGTGTGGCATGGGGTTAGTAGTCTGAAGACAATTAATACAAAGTTAACACATTTTGTTTTATTTCCTGTTGTAATTTTTGTAAATTTGAATCAAGATGTTACGGTGGTTTTCCTTCTGCTGCCTGGGATTACTGGGCACAGAATGGACTGGTCACAGGAGGCTTGTATAACTCCAAAGTGGGTAGGTACACATCATAGACTACTCATATGTTCTGCATACATTTAACTAATTGCAATGGGTTAAATTAATAAAAGATGTTAATAGGATGTCGACCCTACACTATTGCTCCCTGTGAGCATCATGTTAATGGCTCAAGGCCTCCATGCCAAGGTGAGACAGAAACCCCAAAATGTGTGGAGCAGTGCGTCAGTGGATACTCTCCCTCCTATCCCAAGGACAAGCACTTTGGTAAAAAAACAAAAAACAAAACACAACAAAAAAACCTTAGACTTGCTGTATCTTTTTAAATAGGCTTTTACATTGGATTATGAAACCTTCTATTGTTTATCAGGTGGACACACATACTATGTCCCCAGCAATGAGGACCAAATCAAGACTGAGTTGTACAAGAACGGACCAGTAGAAGCTGCCTTCAATGTTTATGCTGATTTTCTCCAATACAAATCCGGTAGGTCTAAAGTAACACAATTCTAACTTTGCAATACAGTACGCACTGCTCATTACTGGTGTGGGTTGTGTCAGGTGTGTACCAGCATGTAACAGGAGACATGCTCGGTGGTCATGCTGTCAAAGTTCTGGGCTGGGGGGTGGAGAAGGGCACCCCCTACTGGCTGGTGGCAAACTCTTGGAATGAGGACTGGGGTGATAAAGGTAAAATAATCAAAAAATATAAATATAACATTAATTATTGTGAGCAGATTTTAAAAACCGAGCATTTAAATAATTTCTTTCAGGTTACTTCAAGATCAAACGTGGAAACGATGAATGTGGTATTGAATCTGAGATAGTCGCGGGCATGCCACGGTAGAAGAGAAAAGAAACATGATTAAAAACCTTTTGCGAAAGCTATAACATTGATTTAAGAATCTCTTGTTGTAAGAGGGCAATTATGAAGATAAATAATGCTTAGTCAGTATCTGAAATGATGAATAATAATAAATAAAACACAAATACAAAAGTGTGTTTTATGTTTTGTTGGTCTGGGTGATTCTCATTTGTTTTTCCTATTTCGTAAAATAGTACTGTATAATATTGTATGGATTATGTAACAAATAATCTACATATTGATTAGCAAAAGAAATATCAAAACAAGCATGTAGCATCTTAGATAAACTTTATTGATTGACAAGGGGAATTATTTGGATACAGTAGCTCACACATCACAATACATACAATAACAAAAATATAATATATAATAAATAATACATAAAAAATAACAAGAGACTGGGGTCAAATAGGGTATAATTATGCAAATGTATATGTACAAGTAAAAATAAAATATAGAAATATAGTAAATATAAATAATATAGTAAATAATATAGTAATATAATATAAATATATCTCAGAGTCAGATGTATACAAGAGGTCGTACGGAGAGCAGTGCAAAGATGAAATAATGATTGACATAGGGTTATCTATGACATAATAAAGGTGAGTTGTTGAACAGCTGTAAAGAAATCCTGAGCATTTTGTTGGTATTATTGAACTAAACAAGTTTTACAGTTCGGTTTCAGGTTGCATGAAATATTCAGAAAGCCTTAAATGTTTAAATACCTCCCAGAAGTACAAAGTCCAAAATATTACCTAAATTCTCCACTACAGTAGATGTCGCTAGTTTGGTTTCAAATGACAAAACGGACCATGACAGGCGCATGCGCAGTGGATTACCCATTCATCCGGTTTATGCAAAGAAACCGGACTGTACAGCGATTGAATTAGGCTCGAAAACTGTAATCCTTTAGTCCTTTGGAAATGTGAAAGAGCCGATGTACAACCGGTTATTCTGACGCCCCGGAAGGAGGTTATCGCCAATGGGACACCGCAGTGAGGAGATGCGAGAGAAGATTAGGCGGTGGTTATGATGAAGGCAGGTTATGGGTCACCCTCGAGTACATAACAGCACCGTCACCTCCAGTCTGTCCAAGTCGTCGCCGCTGCTACCGCTCTTAGGCTTATTTCAGTTCATGTCCGTGTTGGTTTAGTCTTACAGGTTTATGTCATGTTTCTCTGTCACTGGGAGTTCTGGAGAATATGCTGGGCGTGTGTAACCCGACCTTTTACGGTGCTCGTCTGCTCCGTCACGGCCACACTGTTACTGTGGGGCCGCAAGTGCCAGGTCAGTCACTTCCGGGGATCAACCCGAAGACCAGCACTTTAATAGTTAAATTATAGATCACCATTTAGTCTTGGTTTGGTTTTAGTGGTAAACATGACACAGGGGAATAGTTGATGTTTGAGGGTTGTTACTGTTTGTTAAAGGTGCACCACGAAACTTTTATGGTCTGTCACCTGCTTGTCTCCATTGTGGATTTTTTGCTTTACCTGAAATGTTCCACAGTAAGTTAAACTGTATATTAAACTGCTGTCTTTTGCATTTACTGTATTATGCACCTGCACTGTGAACAGGGTTGTCTCTCCACAGATCTGATCTGTAACTTTCCCTGATAGAGTAATCTACTCCATGGAGATGGACATAAATTTAATGTCATACTGTGGCACATTTTAGGTAGATAACACTATAACATCTCCATTCATTCACCAGAAAAGTTATATAGTGCATATAGTGCACCCTTAAAGGGGCCTATATTACACAAAATTGCGAGCTTTAAGCCATGTTATATGGTGTTACTGCTTCAAAAACATACCTGGAGATTTGTTTTGTTATATTCACACATGTTTGAGTAATCCTGCATTATTAGTCTCTTTACATCTCCAAAGCTCAAAATGCTCTGTTCTACTTTGTGATGTCATGTAGTGGTAGTTTTCAAGTTAACAGCTACCTACCTATTACCTTACTACTTACTACCTACTACCTTACTTTTTCTTCAGTAGACTGCCAATTCATCCAAATGGCTCTAGTGAAGGTGTATGGAGTTTAAAAACACACTTTCTGTATTACCACATGATATCACATGGTAGAACAGAGTGCTTTCTGTTTAAGAGATTAGCTCAGCCTAAATATGTAGGGTTTGTGTGTTAAATATGTGTGAATGAAACAAAACACAACTAGAAGTATCTTTGAGATGAGGAAACAACATTATAACATAGATCAGAAAATAGTGTAATATAGGCCCTTTAAATGCTGAATCAAAGACTAATTCTTTGTCTAGTTTCTGTAAATATTTCTGATGTAGAAAATTACGTTAATATAGATCTTGCTATCTTTTCTTTCAGAGACCAGCCTTAGTGTGTAGTGAGGCCTTTGGGACCTTTCTTCATAAACATTGTCCAGTGGTGGCTGAGCACTTCAGACCCACTCCTTGGTGCTGGGGGGGCCGACTTCAAACTCTAGCAAATGCCTTTCTCAAGAGCAGACCCACAATCAATTATCGCAAGTAAGTAAACTCACCACTGTCTTGGATCATTTACTTGATAAGTGGAATTGCTTTTCTTTTACTGAAAGTACTGTATGTTTCTGTAATGTTTTAGTGAGTTGGTCCGCACTGTTGACGGAGGTCAAATTTCTCTTGATTGGGTGGATAATCACTCCAGTACCGCCTACCCAGAATCTTCCACTCGCCCCACAGTGCTGTTCTTACCAGGCCTGACTGGAAACAGCAAACAACCCTATGTACTCCATGCTATTCGCCAGGCTGCCATCCGGGGCTACAGGTTGGACAAGAAAAGAACATTTGTAAAATTATTTGGACAAATAATCAGTAAATGTTGCAATGTAAATTTGTTTTTAGGTGTGTGGTCTTCCACTACCGAGGCTTTGGAGAGGAGGAGTTACTCGTAAGTGCCTTTCATGCCTTTCATTTTGTTTATCAAACTCCTCTCTCGTCACGTTCACTTCTTCCTTTCTGCTTACCTTAGACACCTGTCACTTACTGCGCAGCCAGTACCTCTGATCTTGAATATGCGGTGCAGCATGTAAAAAGACTTTTTCCAAACTCACCTCTGCTTGGTGCTGGTGTATCTATGGGAGGGTGAGTTTACCAATAATCTATTTACTGTTTCAATGTAAAATATTGACCATGTTTAATTTAAAACTTGTTCAACATACACGTGTCTTTTGAACAACTGAAACTCCCAATGTACACCTCTACACACACCACTACAGACAAAAAAAAAGAAAGAAAAAAATTGCCATTCATGGATTATATTATGTGCACATCACTACATATTTCAGACCTTCCATCCCCTTGCCTTTATGCCTCCAGTCCAAATAACCCAAAGAAAAAAAAAATCAACTTGAGCATATTATGCGTCTGTTTTTATTGTTATGGCCTACATTAATGTATTTGCAGGTATATTCTTTCTTTGTGATAATAAGGTTATCTTGTATATTTTGTCTTTGACAGAATAATACTGTTAAACTACCTTGCAAACAAACAAGCTGAATCTGGACTGGAGGCTGGTTTTACCATTTCTGTTCCATGGGATGTGCAGAAGTCATGTGATTCAATGGAGGAACCCCTCAACTTGCTGCTTTTCAACAGACACCTGGCACGAGGCCTTTGTGAAGCTGTCATCAGGTCAAATATCATATCACATCTTGTTGTTTTTTTTCTTCATATTGCTCTATAAACTTTAATAAGTCATTTTATGCATTCTCCACAGACACAGAAATGTTCTACAAAAAGTGGTGGATGTTGACTACGTCATAAAGGTACTTATTTACTAAAAAACAAACATTGTATTTTGTGAATAATAATGAATGGTATAATCATATTTTTTAATTCTCTGCCCCTAGGCACGTAGCCTTCGAGAGTTTGATGAGCGTTTCACCACTCAACTCTTTGGCTACAAGACCTGTGAAGACTACTATCGAGATGCCAGTCCTGCCTTTAAACTTCACAATACAACTGTTCCCATCTTGTGTCTCAATGCTGCAGAC
Organism: Boleophthalmus pectinirostris; assembly: GCF_026225935.1. Lineage (NCBI taxonomy): Eukaryota > Metazoa > Chordata > Actinopteri > Gobiiformes > Gobiidae > Boleophthalmus > Boleophthalmus pectinirostris. The sequence continues at coordinate 18,573,675 of NW_026571036.1, read as the reverse complement.
GACCCTTTCTCCCCACAACATGGTGAGTTCCCCAGTTTATCAGTGGTGACTATCTTGAAAAGTTTTTAATTTTGGTGAAAATTTTACTGACCAGTATGTAATATGATATTTTATTTTTTTGTGCTCATAAAAGCTTAAATACAAAACGTAAAATATTCTCATAATTTTCAGCCTTTCCCCTGGCCATGGTGAGGCGACTCCCAAATGTGGCTCTTCTGGTGACCAATCATGGCGGGCACATTGCTTTCATGCAGGGCGTGTTTCCACGGAATGAAGGTTACATGGAGCACCTCTTCGGACAGTTTACACAAGCCGTGTTTGAACATCCGGAGGACCTGAAGGAAGCATGTGGCATAAAGGAAGTCCTGATCAGTTCATGATTTTATTGTTTTGTTAGTTTGGTGCTGTGAATATGCTGTGAGTGCACATTATCATTCCACTGTTTGCATTGTGAAAAAAATATTATTATCATTAGTAGTAGTAGCAGCTATTCAGTCAATATTTATTGTGCACGGCGTATAATTTCATATCACATTCATTGCTGCCTACCTCAACAATTCACCACCACGAGGTTAACTTGAAATCGAATGTACTGAGTAAAATGTATGTTACACCATGCTTAGGAGATGATAAGAAAATGCATATAATGTCTTAAAACTAACGTAGTGGTTGGCATTCCAAAATGCATTATTAAATGAACGCCCTATGTATAATTTAGGTAGGATTTGTTTATTTGGCAAAATATCACTTTAGAAATGTCAAATGTGAAACTCACCACTTCGTTGTGCACTGTTCAATAGCTTGTAAGTTTGTGTATATTTGTTTTATACACAATCCTGTGGAAGAATTGTTTCCAGTGAATGAGGGGGGGGTTGTATTTATATGAAGGATATACAATAAGTTATACCATATTGCACTGTTTTTTGCTATGATGCGGTATTATGCTTCTTATTCATAGTTGGAATATTGTATTTTTGCATAGTTCGCATTATTTTATACCTCAATTATGAACTTGACCACTTGTCCAAGAGCATACAAAATGAGTAAATATGAACTGTAAAATTGTCAACTGTATCAGATCTAAAGTATAATAAAGATATGCTTATATTTGAACACAATTTAAGTCTCTTTCTAGGCTCCTCAAACCCAATTCCAGCAGCTATGGAGCTCCATATTGTGTTGCTGCCAGTACATTTATTGTATAGACAGAAGTCAATTTTACACATCATACAAGACATGAACTGTCTGCTGATTTGAGAGTCCTTTTATCTCAAAGCGAACGCTCATAATGTAGTTTATTAACCCCAGTATCAATAATTAACTGTGAACAATAAACGCCCACGGTCTCTGTCACAATGCTAAACTTAAGCCCTATTTAGAATACATCTTGGTACAATACAACATGCAAGTCATCATTAAGTGCTCCTCAAATCTAAGCCAATTTCACACACTAGGGAGGTGGTACTTTGACATACTTTGACCACTCTGTCTTTTGCCATGTTGTACCTGATGTGATGGGAGGGGCCAGATTCTGTGGTTAATTATTCAACACCTGGGCTGCGGAGATTGACAGATAGGGAAAGAGACTGTGAGAGAGAAGTAAAAATAGTAACGTGGATGGGGCTACATGGCAATTTGAGAGGAGCAAGTGTGGAGCTCAGGCAGAGGAAGTATTGTTAAATAGACAGCGGACAGGGACTGCTTTCTGTTTAGTCTAAGGTGTTTTTATTCCGATCAAACTCTGATTGATTATATTGCTACGAGATCAATCAATGTGGCCTTTATAATCAAGTCTTTTTTTTCTTCTGCCTGATTTGCATGAAGTTTGCAGGTGAGTTCCTCTTTCTTAGGTCATTCAATGTTATATAAATGTTATACAGTTGAAGTTGGGTACATTTTAGCTCTTATTTCACTATCGAATTATAATGAAATCTGCTGAATGAATTCACTTACACTTCTTTTTGAATTAGTCATGAGGACATATAGAGAGCAGTGGTTATGCAGTGCACTGATACCATGTTTTTCCACTGCAATTTTGATAGTTATAAAAAATACCCTAAAAATATATTATAATAACTTTGCTTACTTACTAATCTTATTTTACTACTACTGTAATAGGGACTGCAATTGTCACTTTGACATTTTACGTGATTTGGTCAGATAAAATAAGTTTGCTGCATACTGGACATACAAACTATTACCTGCATCTGTAATAATAATTCTGTCTTAATTTATTAGAAAATATAATGAAATAATAACATATACATTTATTTTAAAAGTATACAATATTCATATTTTCTTTTGTTTATATACACATTTTTATGGCTGTCATGTTGAAATCTTGAATACCATATAAGCCAATTGAAAACTTTGGCAGCCCTTAGATTCATGGGGAAATGGAAGTCAAACCAAGAACACTCCATTGAATGTTGATAAACATTTTAAGGTTAACCACACACCCCTCTCTTTATAGCCTGGTTTCCTAGAAAGCGCATAAATTAAGAGGGCACTTCTGGTCTTTGTGTGTTTTGTAGTTTCTAGTTAATCAAAAGCCAGTTTGTTGAAGGGGTATTACATGTTGTACTTGTATAACTGAGGTAAGAATGTAAATTAGTTTGTACTTTATCTGTAATTTTTTCTTGCTTACAAACCAAAATGATGTAATTTCTTATGGTCAACATGCAAGAATTTCTAACCAAGATTTATTTGGATTGACTTTATGATTCTCTGTCTAATCTTAGAAGTTCCAATGTTCACAATGAAGGTCATGTGATCTGATTTCTATATTATGATTGGTCTAAGCATTTTTCCACTGTGTATCTATACAGCATATGTATATATTGTAAAACTATAGTGTTTGTTCTGTCAATAGAATCGTAAACACTTCCATCTAAATGAAAATACCTTGTCTTCTTATCAGCACTTGGTTAAACAGAAAACCTTATTAGTTTGGACTGAATCACGTTTGCCCTTATGAGGCAACACATTGGTAAATATTTCTTCAATAATATTTAAGTCTGATTATTTCTGTGTTTAATTTAGTTTATTTAATTTATTTGGGCTTCCTTTACATTTAATTTACAATACAGGTGTACAAAGAAGCATACATAGCCCAAAAGGAGTTGGCTGAAGCAAATGCTTATTACCACCTACTCCAATTCAGTTTCTTGTTAACATCAACAAACATTTCACTGTATATTACTGTATTATTATCCACAGGCACATACAAGGACTACTGGAAATCATCTTTTAGAATAATTAATTCTATAAACTCTTAGAAAGAGTTAAAGATACTTATTTTATATTGATTGATTGATTGCATTTATATAGTGCCTTTCAAAATACCCAAAGCGCTTTGCAGTTCATTATTCAGTCACTCCACACTCAGTGGTGGCAAGCTACTATTGTAGCCACAGCTGCCCTGGGGCAGAGATTTATTTTTTATTTTTTAATTGCAGTAAATTTGTTGCATTTTCAAGTTGTCATCTAGCTCATTCCATAAATTCACACTACTTCTATGATACATTGGCTTTTGACGTTAGTACGAACACACTGTACTTTATAAATCCATGGCGATATATTCATCACCATCCAGAGTAGACATGTGCCAAGCACAGACTATGTGGTGCCAAGGCAGTGATCATAACTTCTAATGGCAAAGATAAAGTATGACAAAATGTACATAGTAATTGTGAGAGAGAGAGGGGTGGAGTGTGGGAGGGTTTGTTTTTTTTTTGTTTTTTTTGTCTTTTTTGTTTTTATTTTGTTAAATATTACAATTATTATTTTCTAAAGTACAAAGTAAAATGCTTTTCATACTATACATAACTAAGACCATTTTTAGTGGTCAATATTAGGTTGGTTAGCTTATGTTTTGGCCCACTATTATAATATGTGTCATTAGCAGTTAAACCCACTCCAAAGAGATCTTTAAAGGAGTCGGCTGGGTGCAGGAGCATTCAGAGGACATCCCACTGTCTGCCTCGCATCATGCTGCATTATTCAGCAGGAGTTAGGGCCTGTGCTACTCCCCCACTGAGCTGTCGTCATGGGAAAAGGTTGATGTGAAAGCAAAGAAACAGTTGTTGTGGCTATACAGGTGAAAGGTTACTGACTGAATGCTACAGTAAAAGTCTAATAATATCATTGTTTGTGTTTTATGTGCAGAGATGGAGAAACAGCTTGAAGATCTAAAGCAACAACTAGAAAAACAATGCTTAATCAATAAAGAGCTACAAAGACAAAACAAAGACTTAGGTAAGTACACAACAGCAGCACACAGGTATCTGTCTTTTAAGGATGATGGTGACAGAGTGGTTCTTGCCTCTTCATGAAAAGAGTTTCTTATTGTGCTGATGTTTACATGACCTCCTTGTGGTACCGTATTCATGTCTGCAATATCGGTCTCTCTGAAGCACACCCACGTTAGTTCCTACATTGCGCAAAACTGACTCTTGTGAGCTTTAAACCATGTAATAATGTTGTTACCACATCAAAATGATATTTGGAGCTGTGTTTTGTTTCATTCACACATATTTGCGCAATCCTTTATTAGTAGTCTGTCTACATTTCCAAAGCTCAAAATTCCAAATTATAATGTCAAGTGAACACCTACCTTTTACATTTTGTACAGTAAAAGTTTGCAATTCCAGGGCTGAAATCATCCAAATGACTCTATTGAAGATGTATGGAGTTTAAAAACACAGTAGAGCACTTCCTGTATTGCACATGACAACACATGGTGGAACAGAGTATTTTCTGGGTGAGAGAAGAACTCGACCTAAATAAGCACAGTTTGTGTGCTAAACAAATGTGTGAATGAAACAAATCACAAGTCTGGTAATGTTTCTGATGAGGAAATAACATTATAAAAATTCAGAAAATAGCGTAATATGGAGCCTTTAAAGATATAGCTTCAAGGGCACAACAACAATATGTGCACCGGTTGGAGCAGCTGGATCATTGTCCATTTGTATGTCTCTGTGTCAGCCTTGCAACTGTGACCTATACCTCTTCAGTGAACCACTGAAGTGAAAAGTTAATATCATGTATACTCTTCTTCAGAAAAACGTCTTCAAGAAAAAGAGAAACTCCTGCAGCAACTACAAAGCCATGAGCCAGGTGAGATCATTCTCCCACAGGTTTGACATCTTGGCCTAAGCTAATATTACACAATAAATATTTTTTTTTGTGTTTAGAGTTTCATGGACACAGTGGGAATGAAGTACAAGAATTTAGAAAAAGCAGAGCTGCTGTTATAGCCACTGAACCGATCCCAGAGACGTTGGAAATCTCAAGCACGAGAGTCAAGAAAACTGGCTCGTGAGTACAACTATTTGATTGCAACTATATCCGCACTTATGTGGTTTCTAACCTCAACTAGCAAATAAACTAACCTAACCTAACTAGGCTATTAATGCAAAGTTTATATGTAGGAGATTAATGTAGGGTCATTAAGTTGTGAAGTAATTAATTTTAATTACCTGCTTATCAAAGTTTCAAATAGATTATCAACTGCAATGAAGGCTACTTTGAAGTATTTTTAATGGTTAATTCAGATCCTGGTCTTCCTTGGTTGGTTGGCTCACTATGATTTTAAATCCTCAGTGAGACGAGTCTGATCGTCAAAGCCATCCAGAAGAATGACTTTCTGAAGAGACTGGACGATGAGCAGACGGCCATGATGGTGGAGCTACTGGTGCTCTCTAAGTTCAACCCTGGAGATGAAGTCATCAAAGAGGGCTCTGAGGGGGACAGCATGTACATAGTGGCAGGTACATACTTGTCTTTCACTGTTTAAGATCAAAATATTAGGAAAAGTATGGCCTATGGAAAATGTGTATGTGTGTGCATGTGGGTGAGACTGTGCATGTGACTCTGAATTGCATGGTTTGTGTGGGGTTGGGCAGTTGTGGCGTATAGGTGGTGGGTGGAAGGAAATCCGGGACTGTTTTTAATGACCGTAAAGCACTTTGCATTACATTTTTGTATGTAAAGTCCTTTGGAAAGTTTGATTTGATTTGAAATACCCAAATTGACAAATAAATTAATTTTAAAACTCACTTTGTTTGTAGCTGGTGAGTTGCAGGTGACCCAGGCTAGACAGGATCTCCGCACTCTGACCACTGGAGATGTTTTTGGGGAGTTAGCCATCCTATACAACTGTAAAAGGACCGCCACAGTCAAAGGTATGAACACAACAAAGAATTAAGAACTAAAGGTAAGATTAGTTTCAATGCAAAAACAACAAAAAAACTTTTCATGTTAAAAAGTTTGTATGTATTGGGTTCTTTTTGAAAATGTAATGTAGAGAGAAAAGTGTTTATTATTTAGAGAATATTAGCTAAATATTGGCTAGCATGTACTATAGCAGTTAGCTAGATCAACTTTATACAGAAAAGGTGACAGCTAACAATATGCAAAATTAAAGGTGAATAATCTTTCTTCTGTAACAAATGTCTGACATTATAACCCCACATACTTATAATAATAATCTCTGTTTGACTGACTGCAGCTAAGACGGCCGTGCGTTTGTGGTGCATGGAGAGGCAAACCTACAGGACCATCATCACCAACAAGTCCAAGAAGAAACGAGAGCAGCTCATGGGTTTCCTGAAGACGTGAGTGAGCCTCAGTTGTCCTCACCAAAGAGTCTCATAATAGTTTCTTTGTTTACATCTTGTCTTCATTCTTACATCTACAGGGCTCGCACTTTGAAGGACCTAAATGATGTCCAGTTGTCCAAAATTATTGATTCAATGGAGGAAGTAAGTCAAATCAGGTGGTTCAGCAAGAGCTAAGTGTTATAGAGGTTTATCTAATCACAAGGACATGGTTTAATAGCTACATAGACGGACATTAGTTTAATAACACTTATTTAAACTTGACTGACTGACTAGTTTGTTTTAGTCACAGGTATATTCCGACCTTATTCCAGAGCCCATTCCATTATGCATATCCAGAACTGAAACTCACATTGACTTTGTTTGTTTTTTGAGGCATTAACTAACAAGACAGGTCCGTCAAAAGACTTAGGCTAAAAACAAACAACACTCAATCAATCAAACTTTATTTATAAAGCGCTTTTCATACAAAAACGTAACACAAAGTGCTTTACAGTGATTAAAAACAATCTCACATTTCCATCCACCCACCCACTTACCCAACCCCACACCTGCCCGACTCCACACAACCAAACAACCCAGACACGCACACCCACTCGCACCCACACGCTCCCTAAGATAGTAAAATACATAAAATCACCTATAGTAAAATGTGAGGCTGAATACAGGCGAACCAGTTGAGAAAGCACTATCAGAGGAGCCGTCTACATCAGGAGCAGAGAGTCGTCCACCACCACCAGGAACCACCACAGGGTCCAGGGAAGAGATGAAGCCCAAGCACCAACCCTCCACCAGGAGCCCACGGGACAGAACCCGGGAGCCACAGCCGATCTCTGCTCCCGATGCAGAGGCTCCTACAGAGGAAACACTGGAAATCCTAAAAAATATGCCTAAAATAAATAAATATACTAAAATGTGTACAATAGAAACAGGTAAAAGTATAAGAATTTAATCAAAAGCTAAGCTAAAAAGGTGGGTCTTGAGCCTGCTCTTAAAAACATGAACATTCTCTGCAGCCCTGAGCTCCTCCGGCAGGCAGTTCCATAGACGGGGGCCATAATACTGAAAAGACGCCTCTCCGTGAGTGTGTGTCCTGACTTTGGGAATGAGCAGGAGCCTGCTGCCGGAGGAGCTGTGGCATCTGCGTTAAAAACACCACAATTTAACCTTTCTGGGTCAAGTCAAATAGGTAGCTCCAAAGAACTGCAATGCAGGTAATTTTTTTATCTATTTATTTATTTTTTAATTGCTTAAATTTTTATCTTTGAGGCCTGCACGCTACATTTGTTGGATGTGCATGTACCTACCACATAATATCTATTCTCTTAGATTACAAACATGGGGTTACCACAAGGTTCACCCCTTGGTCCACTACTGTTTTTTTTTCTTGGATGATATCCAACCAAAGATGGTGTCAAAATATTTAGTGACATTAAATTGTGAATGATTATACGTGAAAATACCTATTTCATTTTATTTGACATAACCATAAGATTTTTGTAGTTGTTCGGCAGTTAACAAGTTAAAGAACAAAACTATCAACTTAAATATTCCAACAACGCACATTTATGTTTCATTTCAGGTGAAGTACCAGGACAAAGATGTAATTGTACGAGAAGGCGCTGAGGGAAATGCCTTCTACATCATTCTTAAAGGCGAGGTACTCTACTTGAACTCACATCTCAGTGCCAATGAGCACCTGCCTGTGCATTAATGCTTTTCCTTCCTGTGTTTCCCCTTAGGTGCTGGTAACAAAGAACGTGAATGGGCATCAGAAGCAGATCCGCAGAATGGGAAAAGGAGAGCATTTCGGGGAGCAGGCCCTTATACGGTAACCATGGCAACAGCACCACGTTAGCCTCTGGACATTATATTATGAGAGAGCCTCGTGTAACTTGCTGCTGTTGTGTATATATGTTCCTACTGTGTGCTTTATAGTCCTGTATAGAGGGGCAGCCCTTTGCTTAAACAGCTATACAATACCTACTCATGACAAATATCAGATTTGATTAACTCTTTGAATACTATGAATAAAATCTTCTTCTTGCAGTGAGGTGTTGAGAACTGCCACCTGCACTGCTGATGGCCCTGTCACCTGCTTCTCCATTGATAAGGAGTGAGTGGATGCTGAAATATTGAGAGTAAAAGCCATTATTCTGTCTGGTCAGTGGTGTGTTCTGCAATTGTAATTGCTCTCTGCCCTTTCATTTGTGCAGGGTCTTTGAAGAGACTATTCCAATTGAACAACTGGAACTTTTTGATGAGTATGTAACATTTGACCTTTTGAGCTATTGTTGCACATCAGTATGACGTGCACTGACTTCTTGTTTGCTTTAGTTCCAAAGTCATGCAGCAGGACACAGAAGTCCCAGAAAAATCCAGGTGACTCATAATACATTCATACATAGATTAATGTTGATTATTTTTTATGTAATTTAGCTCCAACTGTACAAAATATTCTGTAAATAAATAATTCATTGTATCAGTCCCAGCTCCACATTGAGATTCAAGGACCTTGTTCCAGTGTTGTACCAGGAGGGTCGTTACCAGGGCGACCCCGTGACTTTGGGAGTTGGAGGATTTGGACGTGTACAGCTTGTGAGTGTGGTTTTCCTATTTATAAAATCTTTACAGCTTGTACTATTTTTTCTAAAATGCCTTTCTTTGTTTATTAATTTCTTAAAATTATGCTTGCAATATGATATTATTAACTATTCTTTTTGCCAGCAGTAGAACATTTCCACGCTTTAACTATTATGACAGTGTTCAGTAATGTTTTGCATTATGTAGACATTGCCTATATTTTCAGATGACCACAATGAATCATGGAAAATACTATGCCATGAAACGGGTCAGTAAGAAGCAGATAGTTGCTAAGAGACAAGAGGAGCACATGCTGTTTGAGAAAAAGATCCTAAAGACTATCCAGTGTGACTTCATTGTAAGGTAACAAAATATAAGTGTTAAATTCAGTATTTAAGAGAGAGAGAGAGAGACCTTTCAAATATAACTTTTTTTTTTCTTAATTGTAGGCTCCATGCAGCTTTCAAAGACACAAGATATATATACATGGTGATGGAGTTTTGTGGAGGTGGGGAGGTGTGGACCAAGCTGAAAGAAGTGTAAGCAACAAATACAATTTTATAATGCTATAAAGAATGTTTTTGTATTTTGTATGGCTAATTCTATACTTTAATAGGCTACTCAGAAACAGTTTTTCTATGTTTTTATTTATGTTTTACAATAATGTACAGTCTCAAAACTTTTACATTTTTAGGTATTTCCCAAGAATACATGTAATAAATATAAAAAGTGTAAGCAACAAATACAGTTTTATAATGCTATAAAGAGCATTTTTGTCTTTTGTATGGCTAAATCTGTACTTAAATAGGCTACTCAGAAACAGTTTTTCTATATTTTTATCTATGTTTTACAATGATGTACAGTCTGAAAACATTTTTCAACACATTTCCATATGAATACACAGTAAGGTAAGGTGCAAAAAGGTGCAAAAATCCAAAGTCAACAATCCAAAATGTTACAAAAATAAGCATGCTAATAATTTGACAAAACTCTTAGAAGTTCAAATTCTCAATGTGACTGCATTTTTGTTTTCATCACTATCCATCTCTGATGTTAACCTTGGCATATAAAATGGTACAGAATGAGTAAAAGGGCATCTCTGTTGACATGCTGCCTGTTACCCTATAGACTTATAGTATTTGAAAGCTAATTATTGTGAGTTTGTGATTGTGTCATGTGTCTTTGATCAGGGGCCGTTTTGATGAGGCCATTGCTGTCTTCTGCACGGCCTGTGTGGTGGAGGCCTATGCATACCTCCATAAGAAAAACATCATGTACCGAGATCTGAAGCCAGAGAACTTAATGCTGGACCTAAAAGGCTATGTTAAACTGGTTAGTGACAAGTGAATACATCTACAATATGTGACTATGATACCGGCTACTTATATTTTGTCATTTTTCCCACTCATTGTCTGTGTTACAGGTAGACTTTGGTTTTGCTAAGGAGTTGAATCGTGGAGACAAGACATACTCCTTTGTAGGTACCCCTGAATACATGGCACCAGAAATCATTCAAAACCAGGGACATGATTTTGCTGTAGATTTTTGGTCTCTGGGAATTTTGATTTTTGAGCTTCTAGCAGGAAGGTAAGAATTTCATATCATACTCCATCTAATGTATTATTAACTATCTAAATAAAAACTGTACAAGTGCAGTTTTAGCCAGTAGGGGGCAGCAGTGATTTGTGGCACATGCCGCATTAGTTCCAGTCATTCATGTTTTATATGTACTTCTACAAATGCCATGACATTTCTTTAGCCTTTGATTTTATGTTTACCTCCAGCCCTCCCTTTTCGAGTTCAGAACCTCAGAAGATTTATGCCAAGATCCTTGATGGGGTGCTTAAGTATCCTCCTTATTTAAGTGAAGCAGCCAAGTCCATTATCAGTAAGCTGTGCAGGTGAGAGATATGGACTCTATCAGGATTCCAGTGTATGCATTGACTCTATAACTGTGTGGAATGAATAATGTTCTGTCAGTTCAAAGGGCTCTGGGATTTATCTATTTTAAGATTAATATCTATAATTCAGTCTTTCAATACAAAACAAATACAAAGGCTTTATGTTAGCTAAATATTAAATATGCCCCTCTGAGTGAAATGACAAGTTATAGTTCGCAGACAAATTATCACAGAACTTGATGTAGTGAAGTCCTACTTCTACCTCTGACCTGGTTGAGCCATAGTGTAGACCTGGTATCGCACCATGGTTTAGACATGGTTTAGCCCGAATATAGATATATGAAAGGAAATAAATATATAAAGGAATCTATGATACTATACATTTTTTGTGTTTATTGGTAAAAGAAATACTTGAAGAGCATGCATTCTTAATGTGAACATCCTTGCCTCTCCACAGATATGACCTTGAACCTAGTGTGGTCACCTGCTTGTCCCCATGGAGATAGATCAGCTTCATGACATACTGTCCACCATATAAGTTACATAGTGCACCTTTAACTCCCTAATAGCCAAATATTTCCTTAGGTGTTTGAAAAACCCTGTAACTAGAACAAACAGAAATCTACTGAGAATGAGCAATACTCCGTCAAAGATAATGTAATGATTTATTACCTTATGTTGTAGGCCGCGCCCAGGTCAAAGGTTAGGAAACACCAAGAATGGAATCAAGGATGTCCGGCATCACAGGTAACCATGGCAACAGTAATCATGAATGAGAGTGTGCATAACCTGTTTTGGCTTCAATCTGTTACTACTGTTGTTTTCAGATGGTTCAGCAACATGAACTGGCACAAGCTGCGCGTGGGACAGCTCGAGGCTCCCACGATCCGACTCGTACGCAAGGCAAGTCAAACAAGAGGAGGATACTAATTAGTACTTTGGAATACTTCCCAGAAATAATATGAATGAGCCCCCAAAGTACTCTTAAATTTATCAAGTGTTATAATCTGTTATATTATCGATTTTCTGTGTGTGTCTGCTTGCGCTTTAGGGCCCCTGCTACATCAACTTTGATCGTTTTCCACACGACCAAACGAAAGCTGATGAGGAGTTTTCGGGATGGGACAAGGACTTCTAATCTTTTCATTACATCGACAGCTGACACATTTTTACTTTACTTGGACCCATTTAAATTCCCTACAATTATTTTTTTTATATTTGGGGGAATTTAATCATACTGTTGCCAGTATAAGATAAAGGATGCAAATACACATTTATAATAATATATTTTATTACCAACTACTGTGATACTGCACTGGAGTTGGACCTCATGCCTAAACTGACCCAATTTATCATAGGTAGTACAGTTACAGAAAATTATAGCAATTCTACCACTATAACCTGAATAACATCACATTTCTTTGTGATACAGACCTAAAATTAATGTTTCAAGCCTCATTAAAGATATGGGACCTTTGTAAAAATTATGTAAAATGTACCCATATGAAGGATCAAATATGTTTCAAGCTCGGTGAAAAATCTTTGGACACTGCTGGCCTACATAGAGATCATGCACAAAATATTCCAAAATATGGCATTAAAATATCATCTGCAGAGACATGGCCACACTCCCATAGAGAGTGTATATGTTTAAAGGCATTTTTGGACAATAGAAATGTGAATAAATGATAGATGACAGTTTAATGCCATACTGTGGAACATTCCAGGCAAAGGAATAAAATCTCTGTGAATACAAACACATAGCAAACCCCACACCAAGTACAAACTGCTGACAGACACTATTCAAAATGCTGTTATCTGGTGAACTGGGTCAAGTATTGGCCTTTTTTACTGGAAGTTTAAAAATGACTACTCCAAAGGTATCTGACTAAACCGACTGTCCTGTCCTGGCAGCAGTTGCTTCCGTTTCACGCCTCTGTCTTTCCTCATGAGGCTGGTTTTCCACATCAGAAAAGCTCCACATGAAAGCACGCGGGGCATCAAAGAAGAGAAGACAGATGTTTCCCCCCCTCACAAAACTACTACACCAGCAAGTGCGCTCAGAGGACCCAACGTGAACCTGATTACAATCATATCTCAGAAGATGAACTGAATGAACTGCACAAAAGTTTTTTAACTGTACTGCCTCTACAATCAGAAATACATTTCTTGAGTTTCACTATCATGTCTCACCGAAATCTGCACAAAATTCAGCTGGAGATGGCTTGATGAATAATGTACTGTTCAATTATTCATGATTAAATCCTTTTGTAAAAGTTGAAATTTATCCACTCTGACAAGCAGACAAGATAGAAATAATACATTCTTTATTAAGCTGGAATAGGGTTTTGTAATTTTACCAGTTATTAAAAACTATTGTTAACAGTGATACTTGGAGGAGAGGTTTTCTTCGCTGAGTGGTCATGACTTAATTGAGCCTTTCATTTCCAGTGAGCACTTTGTATCTGCTTGAATGCATAATTTTCTCAAGCAGACTTCCTGTCAGCTTGCATGTCTTGACAAGATCATCTTGTTACGTGGATGATTTATTTTTACGATTTATTTAAATTGTTTATAAATGCCATCTTGAGACTGGACCAAAGTGCTATTATTCGCCCACACGTCTCCACAGCAGTCGCTAATGGCTATACCTGTATACCAGTGCTGTTAGGTGGTTTTAGAGACAACAGGGGGCTGGATGGATAGTGAATCTCAAACATGTGCTTTTATCTGAGCAGCATATTGTTGTAAAATGCTCCTGCTGTGAGCTGTGATATAAGTGGGCTTATATAACCATATTAATAAATAAAGTGAATGAGCTGCTTTGAAAAACAGGTACAGAAATATATGGCATCGGCAGGCAAGATGGTGAGAGGATAAAGAAACTCAAACCATAAAATTATTAGATTAGGATTTCTTTTAATCTTTAATGAAGAAAAACAATTAATCCAACACTTAAGATCTTTACGGAAAGTGCACCTTAATTAGCCAATTAGTAAATCATGAAATTCAGAATTAACAACTAGTTTATTAAAAAATGATTCAGGGTTAGTAATTTAATTAAAGGGTCCATATTATGCTACTTTCTGATCTATGTTATAATGTTTCCTCATGAGGAACATACCTCGAGTTGTGTTTTGTTTCATTCACACATGTTTAACACACAAACCCTACATCTTTAGGCTGAATTATTTTCTCAAAAACACTGTTCCACCCTCTGATGTCATGTGGTAAAACAGGAAGTCCATTGTGTTTTTAAACTCCATGTACTTTCACTAGAATCATCTGAATGATTTCAGACCTGGAATTGCCTCTTCTAAACAAAAGATGAAAGGTAGCTGTTAACTTTAAAACTACTGCTTCATGACATCACAAGGTGGAACAGAGCATTTTGAGCTTTGGAGATGTAGACAAACTAATTGTTACGGCCCCAGGCCTTGGATTGTCATTTGTTCTGTGTGTTCTAAACAAGTTTGCTGACACAACTGGATTCCTGCTGTGGGAGCCCTCGTTTGTGATTAGTGGGGCAGGTCGACGCCCACCTCACCTGCAGCCACCTCCCCCTATTTAAGGAGATTACCAGCACCCGTTTGGGGCTGCTGGCCTTGGTGGCCAGTATGCCATTTTTTTTCGTGTGTGTGTAGTTTAGTTTAGTTTAGTTCTGTTTTGTGCCTTTTTTGATTTGGTCACTCGATTCTGTTTGTGTGTTTATGTGGTTTAATTTGGGGAACTTGTGTTTTAGTTTAGTGTGTGTCCCTAAGTTCTACCACTCATTTTTTTGTAAGCCTGCGTGACCCCTTTTCTGGCACAAAACTCTGTTTATTCTGTTGTTCTGTTTCTTAGTTTAGGTTGTTTTCTGTATATTTTAGTCTGTTTTGTTAATTTACCTTTACATTTCTGTTAATTAAACATTATTTAATTTATTCCATTTTACATCTTGGTTTTTTATTTTTGTTACTTCCCTTACCCAAAAGAGCTGGGTCGTAACACTAATAAAGGATTACTGAAACGTGTTAATAAACAAAACACAACTCTGTGTATGTTTTTGAAAAATTTGATAAGGTAATAACATTATAACATGGCTTAAAGCTCACAATAGTCAGTTTTGCACAATATAGGACCTTTAATAATCCAACCCAGAATCATTTAAGTAAATTACTTTTTCATTATGGATTAGTGTAAATAGTGTTTATAAAGCTATGGTGCTCAGTTGAACTTGTGTTTACCTCCTTAAATCATGTATGAAGAGACGTCTTAACAATACTTTTGCCAACACATCATAAAGTATGTTTAAAATAGGCATTTCCAGTCCATGCTTGGTTTCCCTCATGTTTCCATCATATAAAGCTCTTTCCTGTTTACACTGTCTTTTCCCAGATTATGTGTGACTTTCCTGTGAGGTTTCCTTTACTCCATTTGCTGCTATTATTCTGTAAGTATTTTTCACACTTCACACTGGTTTGCATAAGTCTTCTTCAGTTTGCATGAGCATGTTTTTTACAAGCTGGCTGCATTTTTGTTTTAGTTAAGTTGTTGGGTAAATAGAAAGGGTTAGATCAGAAAGGGCGTCAAGAGTAAGAACATGCCAAGAATAATAACATATGATGGGTAGATGATTAGAAAGCCAAACAAAAGAAGAGTCACATGTATTCTTTGTGATAGAAATTAGACACTGGTTTATTTGGGTTCATACAGAGTGGAGAATGAGAAATAACCCCTGATTTCAGATTTTTTGTTGCTTTAAAGCTGCACCATGTAACTACTGATGCTCGGCCACCTGTTGAGCAGGTTCACCTCTCCATATCTGTAGCCTGTAATTTGGCTTGATGGCACCACATTTTTGCTTCTATGGAGACAGATAGTTCAAAGCCCTACTGTGGAATATTGTAGACAAAGTACAGACAGATGGTGGAGAAAAAGTACAGTGCAACCTTAATTGATTGATTGATTGATTTTTTTTTCATTAATTTATATACCCATTTGTTAAAAAATATAAAAATAAACCAAAAAAATCTACCAATAGCATTACTAAACATTTATTTTTGGACAAAGTAAAAGTGGTTAAATAGGCTCCCCATCTTCCCATTGTGTCTGATTGACCTTCCTCTATTATGTCACACTGGTCCTTTTCTCTTTTAAAACCAACAAGATGAGACATGGAACCTGGAGGGGTCATGAGTATTTGCCATGTAACAGGGATAAAATAGAGACCTAATTTATGAATCAGAGTCACTTCCCCAACATAGATCTGGGAGAAAATAAGCATTTAAAAGGGGAAAATTACTGCTTGACTTTAACCTAAAATAGTCAAATGAGGCTGCGCTGAGGTGTATGGAACAGCAGGTGATGGTGGGTGGGACAGGGGAGTCTGGAGGGGGAACCGCAGTTGGAACTAATGAAATGGAGTTATTTTGGGACACTGCAGTCAAAACAAGGCAATGACGAGTGCACTAAAAATGGCAAAAGGTTTCTTACTAAGGAAAGTACTGATCTGAGAAGTTATCGTGACTACCACTATATTAAATATATTAAAAACTTACTAGCTAACAAGGATAAAGTCATGTCATTTGTATGAGGTAACACTATATAATGACTTCACCTAATTATCCTTAATAAAGAAAGAAGAAAAACTTAATTCATAATAAACTGTTTGTTAAGAATTATTCAGTTTTATATCCAAATCCTGACTTCTAACTTCTAACTCTGTAATTTACTTTTTAACTAAGTCTGAATAAACTCTTTGTTCATTATGAATTAGGTTATGTTGTTACCTCATTAAAAACATATCTGGAGTTGTGTTTTGTTTCATTTACACAGTTTCAGTAATCCTTTATTATTAGTCTGTCTTCATCCCCAAAGCTCAAAATGCTCTGTCCCAACTTGTGATGTCATGTAATTGTAGTTTTCATGTTAACAGCTGCCTTTTACTTTTATCTTATTAGAGACTGGCAATTCTAGTGCTGAAATTATCCAAATGGTTCTGGTGAAGATGTATAGAGTTTAAAAATTTCAGTGGAGCACTTCCTGTATCACCACATGACATCACAAGATGGAACAGATGGAGTCTTGTCAGTTTGAGAGAAGAACTAAATTTGCATGGTTTGTGTATTAAACATGTATGGTATGAATGAAACAAAACACAACTCCAGATATATTTGTGATGATTAAACAAGATTAAACATTGATCAGAAAATAGTGTAATATGGGTCTCATCTTTGTTTATTTTTGTCATCGGTTTCACTCCAAGCTGAAAAACATGTATTATTTACTTTCCACTTTACTTTGTACATATCCCAACCAGGTTGTACTTTCTTTCACTAAAGGTGTGTTTGACCAAAATAATTTTCCATTAATTTGAATCTAATTACAGTCTAATTATTATTCCAACATAATGGCATTCTTAGAAAAGCTAACAGCACTTCAACTAATTTCAACCTGTCAAATCACAACAGGGGCTCTCAGGAAAAGAGCTCCTTCTCAAATGTGGGGTATTTTGGGCCAATGAGGTCCAGTCTGATGGGACAGGATTTTGTGTGGCTGCAGGATGTTACTGGAAATACATGGTGAAGGATTTTGGGAACATGCACATCTTTGCAAAAAGAGTTTTAAGTTTTGTTGTTAAACCTGTAGGAAATGAAATAAAACACACACATTTATACTAGGCAAAGTAGGTGAAGAACTTGGTCTGTGGGAACCTCCAACCTTCAGGTGATGGATGTGTGCTCTAAACACTGAGCCACTGTGAAACTCATAAAGCACTACATTTTTAGAACTACAATTTTGAACACACAATAGCCATATATGAGCCCATATATAAGACAAAAAGATCCCATAGCATTGGGGAGATTTAATTACAGTGATCAAAAATAGTGACCATATCAATTTCTAAAGTATAGATGAAAGTTTTTCACTTTCTGTTCTTTCCTTTTGTGCATGTTCAGTCCTTTGTGGTACTTTATCGTGTCCTTGCTTGTAGCTATGAATCTCACAGCATTAAAGCCATCTACAGGACCGTTGCTGTTTATTCCAGCTGAGCAGAGTCGATGCGATTTATTTGAGTGGAGTGTGTGTATTTCTCTCCACAGGACACACAGGGAGCAGGCCAGTAAAGGTCATGTGTCATTCATCCTGCCAGCAGGAGAGGATATCCCATCTGCACCGCCTCACATGACACAAAACCTCTCAAAGGTTAGAGAAGACCAAGAGAACATGAGCACTATTTCTGTGAGAAGTGATGAAGAAGTATACATTTATTTAAAGAGGCATCACTTTTCTACTTAAGGGTCCATCACCGTCTTTGTGCAAATGCTACCTTCACAATAATGATGCATTTGATTTATATAACACTTTTTTGACACTCGAAGATCCTTTACATGATTTTATTGTTCATTGACTCCTCACTTGGTGGTAGTAAGATACTAATGTAGCCACAGATGGGTTAGATTGACGGCTGCCAATCTGCACCATTAGCCCCTCTTACTCCTTTGACCACCACAATACTCACATGATGCGATGTAGGTGTAGTGTGTTGCCCAAGGACACAACAGCAATTTGATATTCTCAGTGGTCTTCCATCCAAGTACTAACCAGCCCTGCTTAGCTTCTGAGATCTGACACGATCAGGCTTTGAGGTTTCCCCTTGTCCAAATTGTTCCACAGTATGGCTTTATACTTATGTCTCTCCAGTCGATGCCACCAGGCCAAGTTACAGGTCATATGTGGTGACCCTGATTACAGTAGAATGGATTTCTCATGTTTTTTTACAATTAAAACACAAGCACGTGACCCTCCACCAGAAGTGAATGACGTCTCCTGACAATGTATAAAATATTTACATAAGATGGGAAATAATCACATGGGAAAGTATCACATTGTATATGACCACCAATGTATATATGAGTACAAAGAGGCTTGGATTGCAAATGCAAAGACACAAATGAAGACAAAAGACAACATCGCAGCATTGGGCACTTTTTTAGACGTAACACCTCCCCTCACTTCAGTCACATTTCAGTTGTTCTCGCTCTGCAGACGCTGACTCACACTTGCTCTGATGTCACAGAAAAGGCAGGTCATCTTTTACCTACGTCTTTGTGTAGCTGCGCACAGTACAGTGACATTAGGCATTTTATTACTTTATTACTTCCACAGATCTGCTCTGTAACTTTCTCTTTTGGTCACCAACTTGTCTGCATAGAGATAAATGCTATAAATAAATGCTATACTGTGGAACATTCAAGACAAAGCAATATCATCTCCATGTTAAGGGGTGGTGGAAAATTTACATAGTTACATTTAAAGCAAAGTAAAAAAACAAAAAGTAATTGTAATAGAGAAAAAGACAGCATTTACCCTGCCTAATAAATACATTCACGTGCCATTAACAAATGAAAAACATGCAAAAAAAACATTTGTACCAGCTGTCACAGGACTCGATATGACAGTGACAAACTCAGTGGTTCTGACGACTTTGTGACTCATTAGTTCCTGTTTTGAGGCTCACATCTCACTAACAACAGGGAAAATATGTTCCTTGAGTAGTCATGAGGCAAATAGACTGTAGCTGCTATCACTCTCACCATCCATCCTAATTCTACTCAAGTTGTAGGCCTGTGTTTCTTTCATGGTCCCATTTATGTACCACTTTTCTACCTTAAGCACATTACCTGAAGGAACAAATGATCTGACAGCTCTGAACAATAAGGATAAGATTTGAACCAACGACCTTTGGATTAGAGGATGAAAACTTCAACCTAAAATGTAGTGAGTTCGTCAAACATGTCAGAAAATTGGCAGCTATATCTATATGCATAATTCAATATAGGTCTAAATGGGGCCCTTGAAAAGGTGAATGAGGCTGTTTCAGTACTTTAACTCTTACCATCCTCCTTCTTTGTACCCTCCTTTATAAAGTTCATGTATTATGTATGTCTGAACCCTTACATCTGTTCTTCCTCAGTGTCCGCTCGCTACAATCAGCTAACAGCTCTGAGTCGTTCTTCTGAAGGAGGCCACTCTAGTCCTGGGTCATGTCCTCTCTGAACACCCCTCCATCGGTTGCTCTCACGCCTCCTGTCTGCCTGTCAGACTGTGAGGGCAGCTAAGGCTTAAGTAAACTGCCACATCACATTAACTATCTAAAACTGTCTAAGATGGAGGGGAAGAGGAAGAGAAAATGAACACTCACGTAGGAAGTATGTCTATATAGATAAAGTGTGTACAATAATAGCTAAAGAAGTTGTAGCTGTAGAGCAGTATTAGCACCAAGAGAAGTACCAATTATATAGGGCATCTTGGGCAGTTAAAGTGGAATTGTAATTAAGTATGCACTAATTCATATTTTTATGTTCAGATATTGATGTCAATACTTTAAATACCTGAAATCAACCAGTAGGGCAGAGACTGAAAATAGTATTTGTTGACTTTAAACATAAATAGCCTAAGGTAAAAATGACTCAAACACATTTTGTAACTACATAACCGCTTTGGAAAAATACAAGTTTAGTATTGTGAGACCAGCAGTGTCCAGTAAATCGTTTTATTGCACCAATATTAAATCCCAAAATTTAATGTTGGCTGTATCTTGGAAGTCGATATCCCATTGACCAAAATGATCAGTATCAGTGCAGATCACAAAGGCTACCATTATTTAATCTGAACACCGCAACCTTAACCTTCTGACCAGTATCAAGCCCTCTACACACCGGTTCTGAAAAGCATTTGATTTTTAACAGTTCATACTGAAATTCAGTCTCTAAGTTTTATGTTAAATGTGATTAGTCATAAATACATCTCAGAAATCATTCAGTCCTTCTAATCTAACTTTCCATACAATAACATAAATAACATATCAGATCACATTTTGTAAATACTGAGTGAAGTTTGGATAAAAGATGCAGAAAATTTTAAATTCAAAGGTAAAGACTAATCAGAGGTGTTAGGACCAGAGTTGGAGCGTGTGGACCAGTTCACGCTGTGCTTGTGAAGAACATTTGGTAACATCATGTGAGTCACACGGCGCTGAACGTAGCCCACCCCATTATGAGCCACTGTCATTGTGCTATGATGTGATTACAGCCATTGTGTCCACATTAGGCCGAGACACATGGCTGCAGCAGGCTGTTTCTGTGAAGAAAAAATGCAGAGGAACGACAATGCTCCAAAAACAATGCTCAATACATCACAGAAAGATTAAGATGTTATATTTTGTTTTTAAAGATAACAAATGTGTTTCAAGAAACTCACTAATCTCCATGGAGATGTTTGTCTGAAAGAGTCCACTTAAACCTATTCACCTCCACGGAGATAAGCGAACGACACAAAGTCAAATTACAGGTCAGATCTGCGAAGAACAGACTCTGCTCACAGGAAAAGTGCATGTTTTTAGGTATTTTAAACAACCCTTGTTAAATGAATAAATCCAAGATAATGTCATACTGTGGTATATTCCAAGCAAGAGGTTAAATATTGCACTTTTAAGGAAACAAACTCAGACACAAACAGACAGACAGAAACATTTTTACATATAAATTCTTTATTCTAAATCTTTGAAAAAATGTGCCAAAACTCAAAATGACATACCCACAGTAACAAACCGGAAACACTGGTTGCCACAGTGTCATTGAAGATTTTGGACACAAAAAAATGAACACTAAAAGTAGCATGCAAACTCTTCAAATGTGCTTGTGTGCATTTCTGTTCGAGTAGACTGTGAAATAGAAGAGGGTCATGTGGGGACGTACATTTTAGGCAGATGATCAATACGGAAAATTGATTTTGGTTATAACACTGATTTTAACATTTTAACAAGACATTGTATAACACAGTTAGACTGATATCAGTCTTATTAATGCAATATTTCCAACTTCAGTATATATTTGTGTAGCCAGCCATCCTGACAATAAGCACCTATACCTCTTAATTTATCCTTCAACATAGTCCAAATAAAACAATGTTTTCTATGAAATTGCACTTAATTGGACAAAATCCAGTGACAAGTTTATTTATTTTAGACCACGTGTAAGCAGCTGTGGACAAACAGCTCATCTATGCTAGCATAGCATGCAACTGAATTTGAGGAATAGGCCTATTCATTGCTTCAATGATTTAAAAAAAATAATTAAAAAATCTGAAAAAAAAAAAAAAAAAAAAAGACAAGTTCATCTATGGTAAAACTACCTCTCTATTAGTGACATTTTCTCAACAGAGCATCTTGTTTTGTTTAGGTTATTAAAGTCTAGTCAGATTTGTTCACACCCTCTGAGCTAATTACCCTCATCTTTGCATCCATAATTCATTAACACATCGAACCCAAGTGTCATACATTCATAATGAGGCTGGCTTGTCTGTGGTGATATGAATAAATACATTCAACATGTTTGAGAGGTGGATTCTGAAAAATACACTTCATTCAAACAAGGACAGGGGAACACCATGCACTTATGTAGGCAGAGTCAAACCTGTAGTGGCCCACACACTTCCACATAGAAAAACTCATTTCTTTGCCTTATGTTTTCTAACAGCCTGTTGCATAACAAGCATCAACAGCTGTCTTTCACTTTAATGTATGCTGACAGATAGCCTTTAGTGGCTGTCAATCAAATGAGGACTGGAAAAACTACTAGAGCGATGAGGAGAGCAGTAAAGAGCATTATCTTTGTCATATAATCAGTCACTGAAAACAACAAGGTTTTCATATTGCCATCATTAAACAACATATTTAACTTTTAAGCCATAAAGAAAATTATTATTCCACTTTTTATCATAATTATTTGGTAGACTGAAACAAAAATCACATGCAATAACACAGCAGTGATACGGTATAAGACACCACATGAACTCTGAATAATGTCTCCTCTTTTCTTTTATGGGTCTATGGTACATACTTAACCAGAACAATATACAGGCATAGATTTAGAATCAAATTTCAAAATGTTTTCTTTAGATAAATTTGTAAAATGCATATAAGACACAGAGACTATTTATAATGGTCAAGTAATTATGTATTAGAATCATAATTAATATCCAGTCTGTAATGACATTACTCTTCCTCATATACTTGGTGTATTCTCAACATGTGCCTGTATATTCATATGATGTAGGCTTGTTCTTTACTGTCCTTTGAGAGGTGTACCTTATGGGAAAAAAAAACAGCTGAATGACATCCACTATATGTATCATTGTAATTATAGTTGCATACATTTTAGTAAAGTCAAATTACGTTGCATTTTCAACCTGTAATCTATTTAAAATATGTTATCAAATCCAGTTGTCCAGGATACTGCAATGTTATGAATGCTTTTAATGTGTCAATGTGTAATTGAATTACAGCTGTATATTTTGATTTCCTCTGAAAACACTGTTGTTCTATCTTCTGCTACACTCAGAGCTCCGTCATAAACTCCATTTTAGATTCAGTAAGGCACAATTGTAATACTCCTTAGGGTGAAAGCTGCAAAACTGTCTGGAAACTCACATTCAAAGAGCAGCTGTACAAATGCAAGGCCTGACACAGTTACAGTGTAAACACAAAGAAACATCACATTCTTGGTGCGAGTGACAAACCGGTGTTTAGGAGGAGGATGCTCTTATCTGATGCAGATTTCAAGACCTCAAAACACAATGATAAGAAATGTATTGCTTTCTAAGTTCAGCCACATGATCAACTAAGACATACAGATCAGGCATAACATTATGAGAATTATTGGTAATGAAACAATCTTTTATTCCATTTGAGCAGCACTTCAGAAGGATTCAGTCAGGACTCAAGCCAGTTATTACTCTCAATCTACAATCCGGTAATGGAGGTTTTGTATACTTGTCTTTCCCAATCTAAAAAACTGTCATCTCTAGAACAGCAATATACTGTAAATGATGAAATCTAAAACATAACTTAAGGGTACATTGTAACTTTTCTAGTGGAGGGTCTGTTAAATGATTTTCTTCATGGAGATGTTATTGGTTGGCTGTAATGTTTCATAGTATGGCGATCAAACCAGGACAAGTTACGAGTCAGATCTGCGAAGAGGCAACTCTGCTCATAGCCAGAATGCCTGTTTTTCTCTGTATTTTTGAGTAATAAGACTCTATAATTGAATAAATGCAAGTTAGAACTGTTTAATGTCATACTGTGGAACATTCTAGACAGAACAGACATATCCATAGAAACAAGCAGGTGATGGACCCCCAACCAAAAAGTTACATAATGCATATTTTTAGTCCCAGTATGTCACTTTTTAGCCAAAATATAGACTAAAGCGTGATTTTAATGTTTGTGTTTATTGCAATGAAGATTTCTGGGATGACTGAAACAAAACACAACTCTAGGTAGGTTTCTGAATACTAAAAAGTCAATTTTGCATAAAAACACTTGGCTGGTTCACCACTTTCTCCCTGGGACCACCCCATCAGAGCAGCATTTTAATATCTTTATCTTTCTAACCCACTCCTCTGACAACCACTCAACTGTGTGCTTGCTCATTATCCCTGGCTCTGGCACAACTTGACAACATGCGCATTCGCCGTTACATTTATCCTACCTCGTGAAGTAGTCAAGTCCATTTAACTGTCACAGTGTTATGCCTGATCTATGATGTTGTTGCTACGTTTTATTATTTAGATGCTTTTATGTTTCAGTTCTTTAATACAATCTTCAGTCCAGTATCAAAGTGTTCTTTTGATATACAGTAGTTGGCACATAAACTGTTCATGTAGGTAATGGCTTTCACAGTTCCTCGTGATAGTTGCTTTTTTTTTTTCCTTATAATCCAGTTCGAATATCCTTCAGTGTTCAGTTAATCAAACAGTTCTAACTCTAACTCCCAATGGTGTATCTTTTTCTCTTTTCTTATTTGAGACTGTCCATGCCAGGTATTTCTCTGCGTTCCACAGCATAGTCTGGGCTGAGTCCATTGAGATATAGGCTCCCGTTCCTGGTCAGGGCTCCGGGGACAGGGGTAAGGGGCAGAGTCAGGTTGGGGTAACACTCGCGCTCGTCCCCCAGGTTAACAGACAGGGTTCTTTTGCCCGGGGTAATTTCCTGGTTGAGTGTTGCGTTGATGCCCAGTTCAGATGACAGTTTGCGCTTGATGGACGCCGCGCGCTGGAACTTGTCATAGATGTCCACACTGAGGCGCCGCCGGGTCTCCTTGAACTCGGCTGACACGTTGGCGGTCCACTCGGCAGCATGCGCCCGGAACTCCCCCACCTGACCACCAACAAGACAGAAAGGGGTCAGGATGAAAGTACTACTTCGATTTCATTATAACAGAACAGAGTTGTAGACTAGAAATAATGTAGTAATTTACTGACAGAATATTAATTAAGACTGTCAAAAAGTCGATACCCACTGATCATTTCTAAAACTAGTATAAAAACTAGAAACTCATTTGAACAATATCAATACTGGAAAAAAGTAAATAAAACAACATTGGATTTTTCATGAATAGTTTTTGATAGCTTGGTCTATTTCAGAATTAGTAGAAGACAGCATGGTAATAGAAAAATAAACAACCCTTATTATTTTGTGTTGAAAATGATATTCTATTTTCTAAAAAGTAATTGCGGTAACAAATATCAACTTTTTATTTAGTAAAATGTTAACATTTTTGTATCGTTACAACTGTATAGTGATGAATCACAAAAACACCATATCCCTGGTTACAGTTCAGTAGTAGTACCATGACGAGGCAACTTTTTACTTTAATAAGCGCTATATAAATTCTGTATTGTCCTTTTGTTGGCTCTAATTCCTGCTTTTACCACTTTCCACCCACTCGATATTTGGAAATATGCTTAGAAACAGCACTATCCACAACTGCCTTTAAAAATAATATTGTGCACAGTTTCTGCCCCATAAAAGTGCAAACTACACTTTTATGCAATCAGAAAAAGAAGCAATTAGGGTAAAGGCAATTCAGCAATATGAGAGGGTTATTAAAACATTAAACAACAGTAAAAGAACCTTAAATAATTGGGTGTTTAGAGAATCACAAAACTACTTTCTCTATTCTATGTCAACCAAGATCTTTCCAAATTTGAGCCAAAATAATTCCTTAAATTTTCATGATGGTTTAAGATATGAACTTCCACAGTTGATATAGTTCGATTTGACTTCTCAAAAACAGGTTTCTCAACATTATGCTAGTTCTGCTAGTCTTTAAATCTCAATAAAACACAGGCAGAGAAACAGCATTGATTTCTCTTTCATGATGCCTTATGCCTCCTTCTGTTCCTCAGGGCTGTTTATTTATTCATTAACATCTGAAAGGTTCAAAGTCGACCTTTAGCATGTATCTCTCCTCTTTTTTTTACTCTTCTTTCTTAAATCTTTACCTCAGACTGACACATTCTCTGCATGGATCCTGAAGCACTGGACTAATGAGGACCTCTGCCACTGCACCTCCACTGGCTGATCAGGTCAGCGAGAGAGAGAGAGCCTGTTTTTGCTCATGTTTTGTTTGAAAAAATAATGAATGCGCCTCATCAGCTATGGCATAAAGGTTACCTCATTTACAATGCATCAATATTAATCAAAAAAAGTTGCCAGTAGTATCCAAGTACTATTTCTAACTCCATGTGAATAATGTTCTCCAATTTGGGAAGGCAACCATTTGTATTAATCACAAATTGCAGTAAATTAAAATTAAAGGTGCACTGCTCAACTTTTCTGGAGAGTCTGCTACCTAGTTGTCTCCATGGAGATGTTATTGTTTCCCCTGGAATGTTCCATGGTATGACATTACACATATCCACCTAGTATTTATTCATTACGGATGCTTCTGTTGTTCAAAAGTACAATAATTCCATCGTAGTAGTGTTGTAACCTGCTTTCTCTTACATTCTAGACAAAGCAATAAAATTTCCATGGAGGCAAGCAGGTGGCAGATCCTCCACTAGAAATGTTACGCAGTGCACCTTTGAGGAATACTTTAGTGTCCTGTAGGGAAATTGTCCTCTACATTATCCCATCCCTAAATGGGAATGAGTGTGTTACAGAAGCAGTGAGTGTTCAGGGACCCATCTTCATGATCTTGTTGCTAGACTTGGTCAGGACTGGAGGATTTTACCTACTGTGCATGTTTGGGATAGTGAATCTTTAGTTGTCAGTATCTATGACGAAAGAGTAAAATAACAATGGTAAATGGCATATTAGCGTCTTTGTCATGTGAAGACAAAATTGGTCAAATTCAAATGCAAACCTTTAATTTGGTTTGTGCAAACTATTTGTTGTTGAATATATACAGACCAAATTAAATAGTAATTGCAAAAGAGAGGTCTGACAATAGCGATATTCTAAGATTTAAATGCAATATTATGTATGTTTTTATACACAACTAGTAATATTTTGCTGCTGAGAAAATGCACTCATGTATCAAACCGTGATAAAACATGGCGAAATGCTCAGCACACATTCCTATACTATGACAAACAGGCTTTAGGCATTTCAAAATCCAGTATGTAGGCTACTTTCTATTCAAACCTAAGAGCCGCAACAATCCTTCACCTCTCCCACTCACTGCTTCTACTGTATTATGTAACATTTGTATTCATGGCACGCACCTCTTCTTTAGTTTTCTTGGAGATGACTCTGAACCAGTCTCCGATCATACTGAGCACAGCAGCGAAGTATGCCAGACCAACCAGGATCCAGAACCAGACCACGGGCTTGTAATAGTCCAGGTAAAAATGGATCTCCGCTGACCCTCCGGAGGGACTCTCTGACCCGCCTAAACAGGCCAAAACACAGGACAAGTGGGTTACACAACACAGTTACATCAGACACAATTGGTACTTTACACCTGACATCAACAAGACGAAGAAGAGGATGTGGAGGTCAGTGTTACCTACAACAGTTTTAAGACTTTTAGATTATATTCAACATGGATTAAAACTTTAAAAAAACATAATAACATTGTTTGGGGGAAATGTCTGGGTAGATGTTGACTGTCCTAACAATTCTATATGTACATACATTCTGTGCAGAGAGATGTCTGGGTCCAAAATTCATTTTCAGACAGACCCTTTAAATGAAAGAATGCTATTTGGTCTGCATTGTTACACTTTAATGGTATATTATATAACTTTCTGGTGGAGAGTTTCTATCAGTTTCTCTGGCATGCTAGCATC
Organism: Boleophthalmus pectinirostris; assembly: GCF_026225935.1. Classification (NCBI taxonomy): domain Eukaryota; kingdom Metazoa; phylum Chordata; class Actinopteri; order Gobiiformes; family Gobiidae; genus Boleophthalmus; species Boleophthalmus pectinirostris. The sequence continues at coordinate 18,545,441 of NW_026571036.1, read as the reverse complement.
ACATTTTAACCAGAAATGTTTCATAGTGTATATTTAATTATCAAAAAATGTGTCCGATTTATGCCATCTTTATTCTATCAAGAGTATACTAAATTATGTACCACATTCTACATTCTGTGCAATTATGGACTTTAAAGGTGCACTATGTAACTTCTAAGGTGGCGGGCTGGCTACTTGCATGTCTCCATGGACATATTTCTTGGCATGGAATGTTCCACAGTATGGCATCAAATTAATCTGCCTTGCATGTACACACTTGCGGATGTTTTATAGCTCAAAAATACCTTGAAAACCATGAATTCTTACTATGTGCAGGCTCGTTTTTCTGACCAGTAACTTGAGATAACCATTCAAGGCCAAGCAATTACATCTCATGGGGACAAGCAGGTGGACAGACACAGTGCACCTTTACGTAAGTAACATCCACAACAATGACACATACACTTTAACATCAATAAGATCATGAAATGATTTCCCCCATTCAAGTTACATATAGCACTTCCAGGCCATCATACAACAGTTATCTTCACAAATCCACACACATATTAATCCTTGGCCCCCATGACAAGCAATATCTTTGTGAAATCACCAGCACACCACTGAGATAATGGTCCATTTTAACTAACAGACCCTGATTAGTTTACTGTAACAGCGGTGTTGACGCAGGTGCACTAATCTGATCTATAATCATTAGGCCTGCCCAGGGAAATTTAATCTATCCACTTATGTTTGTGAATTTTACCATCTGTCTCCCCACTGTTCCTTATCAGGTAGAGTCCATCTGCTTCCATGTACATCATAATAATATACCACAACATATGAAACAAATAGGACCACAAAACAGGTGGGAATATTGTTTAGGCATATCATGCTGATTTCACAGTCGATGATAACATTTATGTTTTTTTCTTAGTTCAACAGATGGTGGAGTTAAACATATTTTGGGGCTTGGAGAAGCATTCGGAAAATATGTCAGAGCGCATAATCTAAGCTGAGCCTCATGGCAGCAGTGCCCAACAGCTGAGTCAGACCAAGATAATTCACAGTGAAAATGTAATTTGAGCAAAGACTAAAATAGAACGTATAGACTTATGTAATATTTATGTGATAACAGGGGCACAGGGGGTTAAGTGTTTAAGTGCCCACCGACCATGATAAAATTGATAAAGCTTACATAGGCACTTCAGCTACATCGACTAATGCACTGACAATATCCATGGGTTAGGCTAATAGAAATTCAAGATTGTCAATTGTCATCACAAAGTGGAACAGAGTGTTTTCTATTTGAGAGAAGAACTCAGCCTGAATATGCAGGGTTTGTGTGTTAAGCATGTGTGAATGAAGCAACTCCAGGTATGTTTGTAATGAGGAAATAACATTATAACATAGATCAGAGCTGTAGGTGGTCGGATGATTATTATTGATTATTTCCACATGAATATATTGAGAGAGCAAACTGATAACTAAAAAAACATGTAGTGTCTCACCTTAATAGTTGCATAAATAGTCAAAAAAAAATCTACTTTGCTGATTGACTAAAGTGACATAAAAATTACTGGTATTGGTTACCTTTCTCTCCAGCCACAAAGTCTCCAAATCCAATGGTGGTGAGTGTGATGACCACAAAGTAAATGGACTCCAGCGCACTCCAGCCCTCGATGTGTTTGAAGATGACGGCCGGCAGAGCAACGAAGAGGAGGCAGCCGAACAAGATGAAGATGAGTGTGGAGATTACCCGGATCTTGGTCTGACTCACCTTCCACTTCTGAAACAACAAGGCAAACTCATGAGAAACAGAAACAGCTGCAGCCAGTGTCCAGAGCGCTTACTGTCAGGGGTACAGAGGTGTCAATCAAAAGGATCAGAAACTAGTCAATGTAAAAAAACTAACAAACTCCCCACAATCTGTCACATATAGGCTTGTGCACTCATGCAGGCATCATTCATACACCAGAGTATTCATAGCAAATTTCTTGGCCAAGGACACAATGCCTTTATTCAATAAATTTTACTATTCTTCAACTTACTGTTGTTATTGTTGTTAATAGAATAAACTCTTAACATTAATACCAAACCTGCTATCTAACAACCACTGAACATCTCCAGAAATCCTTGTAGACAAACATCCACTTCTCAGCTCTGGAAATAACTGTAAGTTAAAACTTTCAACAAATTAATACTAGCAATCCTATTAGAAAGTATAATCACTGTTTTCAAGTGGCCAATTTATTTCTGTTTCATCTGCAGCCATAATGGAGCTGGTGGAAATTGCCACTTGATTGCACAATGTCTGTTTCCCCGTCTATGATTTCCCTCAAGATTTTTCATATAGGTCTGAATTGGTTCTTTTTACCTGAGGAGTATTTAACTGCTGTCTCTTCTCATCATTGTTTGTCAGATGCGTCCCAACCACACATGTAACTGTACTTTGTCTTGTTTCTGAGGCTGTGGGTCTGATGACGTGCATGCTGCTGGCTCTGAGCACTCTCACCTGCCTCCCTTTTGCCTTCTGCCCTTCACTGCTTATGTAAGGCCTCGGAGGAGAAGCTTAAAGATCACAATCTTCACTCTAAGCACTGAACTCCAGTGGCAGCTCACTCTGCATCAGCAGGATAGAAGAATGGCCCCTTAGCTGTCAGCAAGTAAACATGTAAACATTTTGGAAATGTATATATTTTATTTTCATATATTATTTTTTTGAATTACAGAGTGGATGTTGGTTCACTCTTTTAGTCTAAACTTCTAGTGATTGTTTTATTACTAATACCACAGTTACTAACATGACTAACATTACACAAGAATAAGAAGTGGTAATATGTAGTAATATAGTGTAGTAATGAAAGATGTGAATTGTGCAGTTCTAGACAGTGTTCATTCACTCCATGATCGGTGGTGGTAAGCTGGTTTAGACTGATGAAAGCGAGGCTGCCAATCGGTGCCAACAGCCCCTCCAAACACCATCATGTGTACTCCACATGCATACAAGGTAAAGTGGATTAAGGTCATGGGACTTCACTGTGGCACCTGCCGTTCCCAGTGGTCTTCCATCCAAATACTACCTAGACCCAACCCTGCATAGCTTCTGAAGTTTGGCCACAAAAAACAAAAAACAAAAGAAGAAATGCCTTGGATGCACAGCAACTTTCCTGAACTACCCAAGGTGCTTTACAATGCTTCAACACTCCCAACAATTCTGTAGCCACAGCTGCCATGGGGCTTAACGGCAGAAACATGGCAACCAACCTGTAACATGGGCCTCCCCCAACCAACTCCTAGTCACACACAGCATTACAATAATACATACAGTAGGCAAGGTGGGTGACATGCTCGACTCATGGACACAACTACACTATTAGCTGAAGCTGGTATTGGACTGCCAAGCTTTGAGTTTGTGGGTGAACATTCACAACAACTGCTGAAGCATTACTATTTGGCAATAACAGCATTTAGACTGAGCACAATACAACTGCAGTAAATCTGAAGGAGGTTGTATAAGCATTAATATATTCCCCTGGGACGTATACTGCCATATCTTCAGTACACGGCCTTCCCTTTAGCTGAGACCACACTTCATTTGTTGGACCATTTGAACAAAAGCCCCTTCCTCCTTCATCTCATCCCTCGAGACGTACAACACAAAGGCATCCATACATCACTATCATCGTTCACCTGTTATTAGCCCAGTGCCTGCTTGTTTCAGCTCCACTGGACTGCGAAACAGAAAAGTCAGATGCAATATTTTACGACTGCTTTTTAGTTGACTACAGATGATATACATTGTGAAAGTTTGTCACAAGAATACACATCTTCTCCACTTCAAAATTCATTCATCTCCTCATAGATCAAGGTTTCATATACTATGTAACATACTAAATATGGTTTGGTGGCAGAATCCAGTTCTAGCAGCCAGATTTAGCATGATAAATGAGGATAGGAAGTGAAAAAGTATTAAAGAAAGAAGCTTCAAAACCACAACCTCCTCACCGACAAACAAAAGAGCACTTGGCCACTGTACATCATTTGTGGAATATCCATACTGTATACTACAGGCACAAAAACCAATAAAGACCAAATCAAGATCTTAATAATGCTTAATATCACTGCTACGATTGTGTTATTTATTTATTTATTTTTTGCATTGCAATTTCAATTCAATGTTCAGTTAAAGTATGAACTAACTAAGACAACCCAATATATTTCAGAACATATTTGTAGAGGCCTAAACTACTAGCCACCACGCTGGCGCCACCTTGTGCCTCCACTTAATTTCATTTCTCTCCAGCGACTAGGTCAGGAATCGGAATACATTAGACGGTTTGCAAAAATGTCGGAAGTGCGAGTCTGGGCACCATCCAATCAGCGAAGAGCCATGCATTCTGTGTTGGCAACGATTCCCGAGATCGAGGATTTAAAACTGGAACAAAGAGAATGTTTGTTGAATTTTATCAAGGTGAAAGACGTTATTGCCTTTCTTCCTATATGGGATTTGGGAAAAGCTTAATATACGAGTTAACCCTGTTAGCAGCGCATTACATATGTCACAACCAAATAGCAGTGATTAGTTAAATAAAAAAAGTACCTGCCTACCATCAAGCAAACGAATCCTAATGCTGCGATGTCAGACAATTTCCACGAAGTGAAACCGGTTGATGAATCAGACTACTAAACTAAAGGGTTAAAGGGGTTTATACAGGAAATTAATTGAAGTGTTTGCAGTTTTCTTGTTCACAGTTGGATTTGAATTTGATTTAGATATAACTTCCAGCCCAAATAATAATAATTATAATGATATTAAACAAAAGAAACAATTTGTGCAAGAAAATACAAAATATTTGTACCTGCCTAAATGTTGTTTTCCGTGAAATTGGACATGTACCATAAAGAACAATTCTAAAATGTATTTGAACTCTGGAGCTCATGCCTCTTGTGCGAATGGTTTGATTACAGCTCCTGTGTAGCCAGGTGGAGACAACAGAGTGAAATGACGGCAGGTAGAAAAACAACAAACCTTTGCTTTGTAATCAACTCTGAGCTCTACCTCACATAACCCTCACAGAGAAACACCATCCGTCATCCTCTACAGTATAAACACACAGTTTAAAATAAAGCCTGTGAAAAATCAATGTCTTTGCACGGTTGGGGACATGACAGAAAAAATAATAACTGGGATCGCACCTTGTGGCAATTTAGAGGAATTATTTTGAGGTGATTCGATACCTTTCTTATACCTTTAATCAGTACAGGAGGCCATCTGCTTGTCTCCATGGAGATGAAAAAGCTTTAGCTGGAATGTTGCATCGTATGGCACTAAATATACTATTATCAAGCAGGCCATGTTACAGGTAAGATCTGTGGAGAGCCATCCCTGTTCTCAGTAAAAATTCATGTTTTTACAGGTGTTTTCTTTTTGCAATACACTTGTTATTGACTGAATATACAATAGATTCAGTAGTCTTTCAGAAGAATATATATAATAATTACTATATGAATGACGGAACATTGTAAAATATGATATTTTGCGATACCATCGTCTCTTTGACTTGTTTGTAGAGGCTCTTAACAAAAGGCCAGCTCAATACAGAGTACATTGAATTGAGTTTAAATGGGGTGTTGTAAATTGGATAGTCAGAATTGGCCATTGCTCTTGTCAAATGTTATCTTTACAGAGCTATGTGCACTGCAGCCATTTGATTACACTGACATTTTATTACGAGTTTATCAGCCCCAGTGTACCGGGCCCAGGCTTCCTATATGTCTTTATAAAGTCAGAGTGAATTGTGTTCATCTCAACTGCAGCCTGCCCTTCCACTGTGTGTTTTAGATAAGCTCTTGTTGTTCTTCTACATGACAACCTGATTAGCTTTGGAGCTAAATCTAATTAAAACCAAATGGTATTTACACAACAAATGGAACAACAAATGAAAGCCTCCAGTTGTTTATACAGTAAAAGGTTTTAGAAATGTTTACTTCACTTGTGGCTAAAAATACACATGCACAAACTCACTCTTTTAGTAAGGTTTATCACAGACTCGGGCCAATTAGGCACAGTGATTTATTATATACGATTTTTCAGTTCCTAAAATAGGGGGAGAAGTCAGAAAGACATTGTAAATATTCATTTCATGGTAACTGTTGTAATAACTAATGTCAAACTAATGTCAAACAAGTCTGCACTAATACTCACTGGGCTCATGACACTAAACAGGAAAGGTATAAGCACTATTTGTCATTCAGAAGCTAGAAGAATGATTTACCACAATCATCTTCTCCACTTTGGCGATGCCCTTCCCAAATATGGTGCCCAGCTGGTCTCCCACTCCAGCCAGAAGGAAGCCAAAGAGGGGGATCCCGAGCAGAGCGTAGATGATACAGAAGATCCGCCCGCCTTCTGTGTGAGGGGAGATGTTTCCAAATCCTGCATCAAAGGAGAGAACAAAAGAGAACATATTGTTATAAATACTATATAATGTGTAATGTTTCCTCAGCAAAAACATGTTAATTTGTAATCCTAAATATATAGCCTGCCTCACACTCCAGAGCTCAAAACATGTGGGTAATCAAGGTGGTAATCCAGACAGTGTTCCTCTGTTTTAAAGTACATATCCTTTCACCAGTCTCATTTGGATCATGTTAAAAATGAATTCACTAATTTTATATTCTAGCAGCTACCACTTTGAGCCTTATTTCTACTGCTCTCCTCAGTGTGCAATCAGAAACAGGGCAGAATTCCTTTTATTTTATGTTATGTAATGTGAAAAACCAAAGACAAGGTGTCCAAAAGATATCTAAAAAATGTCTGATACCATCTTCATGAAAGAAGCAGGCCTATTTCACATGAAGGGACAACATACAGAGAACAATGAACAATGTCTATATAACATTTTTAAACATGACAAAGTTTCTATCTAAGTTTCTTATAATTTTTGTGTGTGTTTATGTATTCAGGTCTGTGCTGAGCTGCTGTGGCGAGTCTCTCAAAAGCCACATGTTACCGTCACAACATGTTTCTCCGTGAGCAAACCCTCAATCAAGGCCCACTCATTTCATGATTAGTTTAATGAGCGTCAGGAAACTGGAGTGGTTCAACACATCCTGCCATCACAGTCCCTGCGGTTATGATATTATCAATTCAAAATAACAATATGAAATGCTTAGCTGTCTCATTGAGGTCAACTGTATAAAATGCATAATGAACTTCAAACAGAAATAGGACTACTGCATTTCAAAAGTGCTATTTCAATATATTACCATTTCTCTTTTGTTATTATAGTATATTCTGATGTGTGAGCTACTGTACTCCAAGTAATTTCCATCGTGGATCAGAAAAAGTTTGTTTAATTCTAAATCTAATTAATATAACCCAGATAGTTTCAGCAAACAATTACTATTTCTATGTCTCTGAACTATTGTTGCCAAAACTATCCAGCATCACTTTATGGTTCTATATTACACAAAATAGATTCTTGAGAGTTTTCAGCCATGTCATACTGTTGCTACTTCCTCAAAAACATACCTGGAGTTGTGCTTTGTTCCATTCCCACATGTTTGAGTAATCCATTATTATGCTGTTTACATCTTCAACGCTCAAAATGCAAAGTTCCACTCACCATCACTGATGTCCATGAAAATTGTCTAAAATAGCCACAAATTGTACTAAATTAAGAGTAACGTTGCTTCAAAAAATTATTTCTCAAGTCTAAGTAAAAAGTAGAAGTCCAGCAGTGGTTTTCAAGTTAACAGCTTCTTTTACCTCTTGTTCAGTAAAGATTGGCAATTCCAGGGCTGAAATCATCCACTGAAATCATCAAATAATTCTAGTGAAGTTGTATGGAGTTTATAAAACCAGTGTAGCACTTCCTGTACTACCACATGACATCACAAGGTGGAACAGTGTGTTTTCCGTTTGAGGGAAGAACATACAAGAAATATGTAGGATTTGTAACATGTGTAAATTAAACAAAACACAACTCCAGACATGTTTTTGATGAGGAAACAACATTAGAGCACAGACTAGAAAATAACGTTATATACGGTAGACCCTTTTACTGCAGTTTAATGCTTTATTCATAGAGAGTGGATTATGCTATATTTAGCTTTATGGACCATTGTTGCTATCGCAGCGATTTGTTTACCAGCATTAAATTGACATTGGTCCATTCACACTGACAGTTATATTTGCTATCACAGTTCTGTTCATTGTTTACACGTTATCACCAGTTCAGCTCCATTTCCCAGTCTGTTCTGATCCTCCTTTCACAGTACCTCAGTTGGTAGAGCGTTATAGTTACTTTAAGGTCAAGTTAGCTCTTACATGCATTAACATACAGTTCATGGCATTTAATAGTAAGGTTACGCTTTTATTTTGGTGACTTCCTGTGTGAGCAGAAGTGATGGTAAAAACATTAGCTTGGTGTACAGAAAAGACGCAACGTAAACACAGCAATGTTAATGGTGAAAAACAAAAACAACGGTGAAAAGTTACATAAAAAATTGAAAGATAGCAACAGTCGACAGGGGAACAAGGTTTGATTTATTTGTGAATGTATATTTGAGCTTCTTGTAATTAGATTTGAATTTATGTTAAAATATGGATAACAGTTAAACAATGTAACGAGCTAGTGATACGGTGATCATATGGTAACTTCTGTTAATTTGTTCTTGTCTGGCTCTTACATTGGTTCTATGACATGACAAGGAAAAGATTAAAAGTCATTTAACCATCAGTTCTGGCCTTCTCAAGTCGATGCTACAGTTACCTTTAATCATACTGTGTCACCGTGGAATGGACCAGACTTCATTATCACAAAAGCTATCTCACTGGCTCTTTCTAAATCCATCAGTCAGCATTTATGTTTCTTTAGCCCTTCTTAACCACAAACTGTGCTTGAACTCATCTAATTCATGTTTTCCACAGAGCCTGATGTAATCATTAGTGTGCGTGCAGAGGACCTGGTTGTGTCTCTACGGTGACCAATAAAAGCTTAACAATTACCTCTCAACTCATTAGCAGTGACTGCATTAATGTGTAGGTTATAGCCATTTCATATGTATTTAATTATTCACAAATGAAGAACAATGATGTACAACGCAGAGCTCATAATGTATGCAGGGCACGGGGGTTTTACACAGATAAGAGAAGCATGGAGAGCAGTAATTGACTTTGACATTATCCGCTCACAAAGATAGATAACTTTGCACAATAGATTTTAATAATGCATGTGAAGGACCAGAGGAGAGCCGAAGACAGCACTGTGCCAGTTCATTATTTACATTTAAGTGAGATGTATTTAAAGAGATACACAGAGAATTATTATGGAGATATACTTTGATCCCATTAGCTGCTTTTAAGTCATCCTTCAATGGCTCTTTCATATTATTTCTCTCTGTTTATCTAATATAGACTGGATTGTTTCTCTGCTTATTGCGCTACCACCTCTTGACCAGGTCGATGTTTTAATTGCTTCTTAATCAGCCCTCCTGAATCAACCCACCTTTAATCAACCTAGAATTGGTTCTTAATCAACCTAAGAGCTTGTACTTAACGATTAAATAAAAATATTTTAGTTTAGGCTTATTGTTATCTGATGGGATAGAAGCGCAAACTTACCCAGGCAGGCGCCACCTAGTGCCTTCGCGCAATTTCATTTCTCTCCAGTAACTAGGTCAGGAATCAGAATACACTAGACAGTTTGCAAAAACCCTGGAAATGCGAGTTCAGGCACCAGCCAATCAGCGAAGAACCATATATTCTGTGTTGCAATGATTCCTGAGATCGAGGATTTAAAGCCAGAACAAAGAGAATGTTTGGTGAATTTTATCAAGCGGAGCATTGCATATGTCAGGACCAAATAGCAGTGATTGGTTAAATGAAAAAAGTACCTGCCTACTGCCTAATAAGTCCTAACTCTGCGAGGTCAGATGGTTTCTATGAAGTGAAACCGGCTGATCAATCAGGCTAGAGTAAACTACCATGCAATGAAAAAAGTCAGATTTTTAAAAAGAAATGCTGCACCTGTTGCTAAAAAACACACATCATATTCCCTGTGATTATATGTTAGCAACCCTTTTTTACAGGACCCACATTATGCTATTTTTGGATTTATGTTATAATGTTGTGTTTTGTTTCATTCACACATGTTTAACACACACCCCGCATATTTGGTAATACATGTAGTGCTCCACTGTGTTTTTAAACTCCATACACCTTCACTAGAATCATTTGGATATTTTCAGCCCTATATTTGTCACTCTCTGCTGAACCAAAGGTAGCTGTTAGCTCGAAAACTACCACTTCATAACCTCACAGGTGGTAATGGTAGCTCATTCCTTAAACAATGAGAGCAGAATAACATTGTTTTATCAAAATTAGTGCTTTTGATGGTATGACTAACTGTCTGACTAGGTTTGTATTGACAGTGGTGGGATGTGTGTAGGTTCAGACTTGTCTTTTGAATAATACATTTTTTTCCCTCGAGAGCAGACTACAGTGTTCCAGTTCATTATTTACTTAAGTGCAAGCTTGTGTTGTTTACTTTGTGTCTCCTATATCTAATTATTCATTTCCACTTGTGCGGCTCCTCAGAGCAGCAGGTGAATGGGCTGAAGCCTGAGTGAAACTGACAGGTCTGACACCATGTAGCTACAGTAATGGCCGCCTCTCTGTTGTTTTCCTTCAATGCTTTTCCTCTATCTAATTTTAACCTTGAAGACACTATGATCGTTGGCACAACAGAGGTGGCAGGAAGTGAACATTTTGTACCAAGCAGTAAAGGTATTCGCTCGGATCACCATCTGGCAGCGGAAAAAGCCCTCTGCTCTCTTTGTGCTAAAATAAGACTTTTTCATTTCACATCACAAAGCTTTCGGGGTAAAATTTACAGAGAGGCAACCTGAGCCAACTGAACTATACAAGAGAAACGAAAGCATTTTTAAAGCAGTTTTTTTACCCTACTTCAGCAAACCTTTCTTAATAAAAACATCAGCACTTCAGTATGATCGATAACGCCTTTAGTCTATAAAAGTCACTTAAAGTCACAGCAGCTAAGGTTAGATGTTTTTCGCTCATGATAAAATTTAATAGAACGACTTTGCCAAGGATTTGATGCATCTGTACAAAGTAATTTGACCTTTGTGCCATTTAGATAAAAACAAGAACTGCAATAGATAACTAAATAGCAGAATTAAATACTTAAGTACTTAATTGGTGAGATATGTACAGTAATTGACCCTGTAAGGCTCAAATATTTTCATAGTACAGAAAAATGACAACAAAAAAAAAATCACCATTAGTACTAAGAAAAAGTACAAATACGGAATACTAATTTATTGTTCCATCTTTCAGATATTTAATGAAACATTTATATATTTATTGCGACAGTGCTGGTAGATGAATGGGAATAAATCAATCAATGGAAGCTTTCAGATCCAGAAGGCCCTTTCCAATGTTTGACAAAAATCATTGGTTGCCTACAGATTGTACATCGATCAGTCATCTATAAGGAGCTGCGATGTAATCTCTCGTAACTGTCCAGTGAGTGAGACTAAACTCATTATTCACCCTCACTCTACGACTTCTCTTTTCAAATCTAATCAAATCTATGTAAATCTAAATAAAATAATAATAACTATCAACTAAGGGTACATTCACACGCATTGCATTAGAGTTTGGACTAAACTCAGAGATGATTTGGAGCTAAACTAAACCAAGACTAGATCAAAGCAAGTCTTCATCAGGACTAAACTGAACTCAAGCCAAACTACAACAAGAAAAGCACCCTAAAACACCAGTGAATGAGTAACTAAGAAACAACTTAACGCTCACACCCACCACTGTTAAGATCCAGTAGAATTTGGTTTTACTTTCTGTGTAAGAATTTGATTTTTTTAAAGTCTACATTTGTACTGTACTTCTTCCAGCTCAAAAAATTGGAAGTGAAACCAGTCCAATTCTTATTTCAGCATGCAGTGACTGTGACCAATGCGTTTTACTCAGCTCCAGTCTACAGGATGAGTTCAAGCTAATGTACATGGATCACTAAACCAAGAACATTTCTCTATATACAGTTTCCTAAAAATGCACTGATATTTGTAAGAGAATTGTTATTATGTATGAATATATATTATAACATGGGCACTCCTATGAGCTTCAAGAGGAATAGAGGCAGAGCAGGTGGTATGCTGCAGTCTCACACTGAATAATAAAAAGACATATGATGACAGCACATTCATTAAGCAGAAACTAACCCATATTCAGAGAAAAAAGCAAATGTCAATCTCTGTAGCACAGTTAGAGTGACGCACAAAGCTCTTGTCATAAGCACAAGAAAGCATTACAGCGATACAGTCATTGTGTAGCGTTCAAGTGACACAGTCCTGATAGGAGCATTAAGTGTCAGCTGAAGAAAAAAAAATAGTACAAAATAATGTGTTAAAGAGGGCCTATTGTTCTTGTGACTGCTGTACAGTTATAATCTATGAAACCCGTGGATCATTATGTCATAATTTGGACATTTTAAATTGCCATAATCATCTAAAATGACTTAATAAAAGAAACACATCAGCTCGCTCCTCTATTAGAAAACTGTGGTGACCAATGGGAGCTAAGGTCGTAATACACGTCATCATAATTAAGAGACATGGATTTGTCATCACCTCCTATAGATAGCTGCACATCACATGACTAGTGAGTGGCAGATTGTTTTCATTTGTGCCAAAATGACTATTCAACCCTGCCAAATCCTACACGGACCACCGACTGAGAAAATAAAAGCAGTGAACGTATACCAATGCTGGTGAAAAGGGGTTGATCTGCCAAATGGTGTTTTAAGAGATTAAAGATTGCACAGATCACTCTACATACAACTTTGGGGAATTAAATGGTGAGGGGGGAAACAACTATAACATGGTTAAAAACTCTAAAAAGGTGACTTTCCATAATAGGTCTGCTTTAAGACTGAACTGACTAGCACCAAAAAACAATATCCAGATAAGAATTAGTACCAAAACTAAATCCATGTATCATTTGTTCATAAATTTTTCAAAATAAAACTAAAAATAAGAAAATGAAAAAACAACTATTTTCTTCATTATTTGTCTCCAAAATGAAAATGGAAAAAAAAAAAAAAAGTTTTTTCAGTTTTTGATTTTGTGTTTAAATGGATAATGGCCGTTTCCCATTTCCGACACTCCTGGTCCTGGTTCAGTTCTAATTTATTAGTCCTGGTTTAGGACTGAGACTGGAACCAGGACCAGACCAGGACTAAGACCGGGATTAGGATCAGGACCAGACCAGGACTAAGACCGGGACCAAAATCAGGATTGAGACCGGGACCAGACTGGGACCAGACCGGGACTGAGACCAAGACTGAGACCAAGATTGAGACTGGGACGAGACCAGGACCAAACCGGGACGAGACCAGGATCAGACCAGGATTGAGACTGGGACCATACTGGGACTGAGACCAGGACTGCAACCGGTTTAGACCTGGTTTAGACATGTTTTAGTCCTGGTTCAGTCCGTATGCGGTGCAAAAGTCTGGCATCGCAGTTTAAGTCATGGAAGCGGGAAACGACTGTTATCCGTTTTCTCCATCATTAATTTAAACACAAAATTGAAAACTGAAAAAACAAACCGTTATCAGTTTTTTTCATTTTGGTTTTGGCGACAAATAATGAATAAAATAGTTTTTTCTTTTTCTTATTTTTGGTTTTATTTTGAAAAATGAATGAACGAATGATACACAGATTAAACTAGTATCAAAAACCAGACACTCATTTAAACAAGTATTATCGATACTGAAAAAGCATAAATAATACAAAACTTAATTTTAATAAGTAGTTTGATAATGGATTCGATCTTTATGAGAACTATTATAAGACCATGTGGTAATGAAAGTGTTTTTATTGTCATTTATTGTGGTATCAAAATTATGGCCTGGTGATATGGTATGGCAAAGATTTGAATGCGAGAAAAATAAAATCCTTGTGAAAGAGCGTGTAGAGCAGCTACTATGGTGGTAGTAGTGGTAGTAATGGTAGTAGCATTAGTAGTGGTCTATGCACGTATTAAACAAAAGTAAACAGCTGGATGTAGACAGCTTGTTATTGGAAAGTCATGAGGCAACTTGGATGTTTGATTTCCTTTGGCTCTACTCCCAAACAACAAACAGCAGGAGTACACTGCAGGCCAAAAGTGAGTGGAGCAGGAGTAATGACTGCACTGGGACTGGGGGCACCGCTCTCACCGATGGTCGTGATGACTGTTCCAGCGAAGAAGAACGAGGAGCTCAGGTCCCACAGGCTCGACTGGTTCACAGAGTTTCCGGAGGGATTGACTCCTGAACGCACGGCTGACACCACCTGCTGCAGAGCAAGAGAGGAAAACTCAAGTCAATACAACAACATCCAGGTTAAAAGGACAATTTAGAGCAGCAAATCTTTTGGGGATGAAGGCAAAACTGGATTGTAGACATCACTCTTCAACACTGACAAAAGTGAAGATCTTGATTTTCTTTACTTTTATTATGATCCCAGTGATGATAATGAGACAATATTTTAGCAATCCATCAAAAACTATCTTAAAAGTCCAATATTATGCAAAATTATCTCTCGCTTTAAGCCATGTGATAATATTGTTAACTCATTCAAAACATACCTGGAGTTGTTTCATTCACATGTTTGAGTAATCCTTTACTTGTCTTCAAAGCTCAAAATGCTCTGTTCTACCTTGTGATGTCAAGAAGCGGTAGTTTTCAATTTAACAGCTACCTTTTACTTTTGTTCAATAGAGACTGACAATTTCAGGGCTGAAATCAACCTGATGATTCCAGTGTAGGTGTATGGAATCTGAAAACACAGTAGAGAACTTCCTGAATTGCCACAAGACATCACAAGGTGGAACATAATGTTTTCTGTTTGAGAAAAGAACACAGCCTAAATATACAGGGTTTGTGTTTTAAACATGTGTGAATGAAAAAAAACACAACTCCAGGTATGTTTTTGATGAGGAAACAACATTATAATAGATGTTATTAGGTTCTTTTTTCAAACCAAGAGTTTGTTTTCATACCTGGCACTTTCGAATGCTCACTAGTGGTCTTCCTCAGAGTGGTCATGTGATGTTGATATGATGTGTCCGGTCAGCTGATTTAAGCAGGTTTTGGAGCTGTCTTCCTACTGGTGGAGGCAGGATTATAATGGATGGGATAAATCAGAACAAGGGGGCCTTTGTACTCTTACACACCTAGGATACTGTCCTGAAGAAGTCGGACTGCAGATTACGCAGTCATCCTGCCTCCACCAGTAGGAAGACAGCACCAAAACCTGTATAAATCAGCTGACCAGACATGTCACGTGACCACTCTGAGGAAGACCACTAGTGAGCAGTCGCAACTGTCAGGTATGAAAACAAACTCTTGGTCTGAAAAAAATAACCTAATAACATAACTTAAGGGAAGACCAAATGAACCTCATTGGACTAACATTATAATAGATCAGAAAATAGTGTAACTTGGGTCCTGTAATGTACCTGCAAGTGTATGTCACAAAACATAAATGGACAGTAAAATGAATCATACATTTGCAGAAATTTCAGTTCATATCCTTGTTTGAAAGATATATTATACTATATATGGTATTTTAATATAGACAATTTGAGGTTCTAAAATTGCATAGATCAGTTTTGTATATACACGTACCTTAAGTATAAGGTGGTGAAGAGAAAGTACTTGTCAATATCATTCATTTTACTTTACTCACACTTTGGATTTGAATTTACAACTCCAATGATACAAAAGCACAACAGCTGCACCACTGAGCCACACAACAGCCTGGAGAATAATACATCTAAGTGAACACTGGTCTGTCAGTGAATATCTGTGATGGGCCTTCTCCACTGCTCCAACTCAGCACAACACACCTCTGTTTGATTCTATAGAGAGGCTTCATAACTGAAAAGCCCCAAACATTAAAATAACATCAGCAGTCTGGCAGGTGATGTGTTTATGGTTTCAGGCTGAAAAATCTGAGGCTAAAAAATACCGCAGTATACGAATCTGTAGAAAAGAGGACGAGTTCTGCTTTAAGGAGAGATATGAGGTTGTTGTGATTACTAAACCGTCACTGTGCTGTTACACCTTACAGAGCCTTAATAATGGATAAAGACAGACTTAAGACATCATAAATAAAGTTTATTATGTAACTACTTCATTAACATCTTAAGAGTAATTCCTACAATAACCTGGGGCGACAGTAGCTCGGTTGGAGTGAGTGTTCATGTTTTGAATTCCGCTCTAGACATAAGTTGTGAGCCTGGCCATTCTTGATTAACTATTTGTTCATTATGAAGTGTTTCTTTAGACTTTATCAAAGGCTCACAACTATGAATCACAGACCAACCAACAAACCAATGTCACAGAGTTCTCAGGGAAGTAATTATGCAATTCAAAAACAAACACAGGGGGAAATACAGGAACAGGAGCCATGTGAGGCCGCAGAGTTGATGCGATATACAGCTGTTTAGCTTGAACCCAAATCCTGTCTAGTCCTATTTAAAGACTCTTTTGCTTTGTGTAGTACTGTATACAACTTTAGCATGTGTGTGGCAAGAGAAGAACAGGTGGCTAACAAGGAGTTAACTGTGTAAAATGGCTAAATGAGAGAGACAGGCGAATTAGACAGCAGCTAAGTCAACAGGAAAGACTGCACTGTTCCCCATTCAAGGCTCTCTGTCCCGACAAGGAGACTTACTGAACCAATGGAAGATTTACCTTTTTAATACAAAATACATCACACTTGAGTGATTTCTGCTCAACAATCAAAGTTTTTCAAGGTCTAAAATGTGGCTTGTTGTTTGTCAGGATAAAATGTCTTGGTAAAAAAAAAAAAAAATCTGAAAACTTCCACTGGGGAGTTGTAAAAGCAGAATTCAGCAAAATGGGAAGCCACTGTTCATGAATATTTATATTTTGCTTGCCACAGAGACCAAGAAGATTGCTTAATATTAAAACCACAGCCTTAGCAAACGTAACACTTTGTATCTAAGAGTGTAGACACTGAAAGGTTATCTAGAGTAACATCTCCTAAGCAAATATCGTCTACTAGTCTATGTTATTATAACTTTAATAGGTATTTATACTTACAGAAATATATGCTGTTAATAAATATCAAAAACGAGGTACACCTGCTTGTTTCCAAGAAAATGCTTTGTCTGGAACGCTGTATGGCAGTAAAGCTATCTATCTTACATTTATTTAATTACAGGTACTTTTATTCCTCAAAAAATACCTTAAAAATAATGACTTAATAGTGTGAGTGGGGGTGCCTCTCAACAGATTTAATTGTAACTTGGTTTGGTGTAATCTGCTTATCACCATGGACATAGATCATGTCAACAACGGAAAATTTCAGGCAAAGCAATAACATCAGGAGCAGGAGGTGGACTCTCCAGCAGAAAAATTACATAGTACAACTTTAACTACGTATACTACTTAACTTTTTAAATTTAAATTATCCAACAAAGTGATGAATTAATCCTGTCATTATAACAGCAGCAATTTAAAAAGTGTGTTTATGCAAAAGAAGTGATTAACTGGATCAGAGCCTCCATTGTTGAAAGAGCACTCTCAGCTTTTTACACTAACCACACTTGAGCAGACTGAGACAGGACCGGGGTCAGAGCAAAGTGAGGAGTTTGTCTTTGTTCATCTGTCTTCCTCAGTGACAGTGAGGGAGCACTTCATTAACAAAGTGAGATAACAGAGAGGCACAGTCCCACAGCTCAAACAGGAATGGATGGTACACCAGAGGAACACGAGAGCTGCTGACAGTCAATATGTTGCGTCTACAGTTGTCCAAAAATCCATACACAAGAAATCAATAAGGAAATAAGATACTCATTGAGAGGTAGATCTTTAATAGGACCAAGCTTGACCTTTCCTTGATAGTTTTAGAGTGGCTTTGATTTCAGAACTAATAAACAACTATGAATAAATACTCTAAATGTTGAAAATTACATTCTATTGTATTTTAATGATCACTGTGATGTATTAGTTAGTATTAAGTATCAAACCCTTTCCTTAGTACTGAAATCAAGTTTGAAATTTTAGTATGTTTTGTTAGGATTGAATCTGTTTGGGGGAGACACAACATATATAGAGCTGAAAGAGGACATACTGAAATATGAAATAATACAGTGCATAGGTGGTTCTAAAAGGTAAAAATCTTGACTTTTATTTAAAATTGTGAAAAAATTAAAACCTTGCACCAATATAACAGGGAAAGTCAACTCATAAAGATGATGGCATGGGAATTGAACCAGCAACCTCCTTGTTCTGAGGCAGTTGTTTAGTGCACAGTAATTCAACTATAATTTAAGTATTTACCACATTTATTTTGTATTATTCAAATCATAATTACTCCAACAAAGCTATAAGAATATAAATAAATTCATAACATTATTCTGTAGTGAATATCTTGCACCATATTTCCTCAAGATAATAAAATCAAACTGCACATTGGTAATTGATAAAAAAAATAAAAAAAAATGATGGTCAAAATTTGGGGTTTAAATACTGGTAACTCTTACTTAATGCTCATTTTAATGTCCAAATACGCACAAGTGCTTTCTTAAGACGGCCACCACAGGTGTCCAACAATCAAATCTTGGCTCAGGTTCATTTGCGTCACAACTCTGTGTCCCCTTCATTTCCTGTCTGATTAATGTCGGCCTTTACCTAATAGAGAAAATCCAAAAATAACATGTGCAAACTCTGATGAACTATTCATAATTCAGACAGATTTTAATTCCGAAAAGCTTGACTCAAAGTAGAAAATGAATGTACTGTTTTGGCACTAATGTTTGTTAAATCACTTGACGATTGAGGCCAAGCACTTTTTTTTTTTCTTTTAAACCAGGACACATGTGAGAATTGCCAATTGAAGTCACAGAAGAAATTAATGACTCTTTTGAAAATGAGTGTCATTCTTTTTGATTGTGAGTAGTAAGTCAACAACAAGCACCACCATCCAAAAGAATCGTTGCACTGCACTTTCAGCAATCACTGTATATGGTTATAGATCTAGATATAGATATAATGAGGGTAAACAAATAGCAAACCGTAGTCATTACTGTTGTCTAGAAGAACATCTCACGTGAAAAAGTTGACATCTAATTTAAAATAACAACCTAGTCTAGAAACAATGCAACATATTGACTTGGGCCTTAGGGGGTCAGAATCCCATTAAAATACCACTGAAACGGCCATAGTGGTCACAACGAACTAATAGGAACAAAGTCAATTTCTGGAGAGTGTAAACACTGATATTTCTAAACAAGACTGTATTGGGGTTTGGCTATAGTATTTGGTACTTGGTGCATAATACGGTGGGTACAGGTTAACAGCAGAGCACAATGTCTGAGAATACTACTTACATGTTTAAGTATAAGCAATATATACAGAAACAGATGCTGTGTACCAGATTATGGCAAAGTAGTTGTATAATCATCTACAGGCCCACACTTTAGGGAATAAATTCAATTCAAAATTAAATTATCATAAAAAAGACAAACAAAGCACACTGGACAGTTTTTGACCCTAACACAGCACACAGCCTCACGCAGCATCATTAACAGCCTAATGATGATGATGTGTGAGCTTCTGTGGTCACACATCATAGATTAGCTTGAGCTTCTAAAATACATGGTTAACCCAGCGTTTTCTGCTTTTCACCAGCTTTGCACTTACATCACATACAAAAATTCCAGCAAGAATTCTAAACTAGCAAAATGCCAAAAATATATATCAGTATATATACTAAGTAAGTATTGTATTCACACTCAGTTGCATGAAGTACAATGTATAGTGAAGAGCTTTGAATTCCCTCTTTGATACAACTCTCCACTGAGCTGAGATTTGTCTAACGGGGCTTCATCTTTACTTAAAGCTTTGAGTATTTTCAGTACTGCTTGAGATTCTGAGTTGCAGGTCACATTTATTCAGTGTAGCGATTTTCTCCCTCCTTGGGCTATAAAGAGTGCATTACAACAATGAACTATTCAACCCTCATCAGCGGCTCATTCATACACTGTATGGTCCTGACCCAAATAGTATGAAACCTTTGTGTTAAAGTGTGCTGTGACTTTGCAGAGCCTTTAACCATCTTATAGTTGTTTTGTCTCACCATTTACTCACAAGTTGTATTTGCACTGATTTATGTACATTAAATAATTTGAGATTAATAGCTTAATAGCTATAACTATATAGCAGACGCAAGTACAATAGGTTTTCTTTAACTAATAATTACATTAACTGGTGCCTTCTCAGAGGTTTTACTGTGAACATGACAAATCCTACCTTGACCAGGTTCTCCAGCTCACTAGTGTTGACACAGGAGTGCATGGAGAGGAACTTTATCTTTTGATCCAGGATGGTCATTTGCTGTTTGCTCTCATGGGGCTGCTCCAGAGCTTTAAACACTGTGGCTCCAATGATGAGGTATAGCACTACCAGGAAGAAGATGGCCGACACAGTTTTCCACCTCATGACGGTGATCCTGGTGTCACACTCATCATCCTCAGGGGGGGTCAGCACCACGGGTTTGGCTGAGAAGGACAGGCGAGGCTTGGAGTTGTTGGCAGCAGACTTCGGGTCCAGGAGGTCAGGTGCGGCCACTGCATAGGACAATGTCAGACATCAGAAGTCCTCATTTCACAAGATGCATTTTGACTAAGTTAAACTTAAGTACCCACCCATTTCTTATCATATACCAAAGTTTTTTTCCCCTAGAAAGTGAAAGCACTGCTTGAAAATAAAGACACCACAGGCAGTCTTTATCTTTTTAGATACATTAGGTCTTTATCTATTGTAAACTAGAAAGAATAAACATGTGAATCACTATAAAGGTTGGGATGATTGGCTGTGCCAGGGTGGCCCACCTGCTTCACGTCTCAGTCTGAAAAGCTGCTCCAGAGCGTGTATCAATGTACTAAGGGTGTGTGAAAAGGTTTGTGAGAGCCAGGAACAAGTTCATCTGATTTTTTTTTAAATGTCGTGATTATGCGCAGCACTCCACTACATCTGAAACAGGCTGTGGTTCCTCAAATCCACACTCCCTCTCTGTAACCCATTTGTCTTTAAATCCATTTCGAGTCATAAAGCTCTCAACCCAGAGCTATCATATCCATTGATTAGCTGCCCCACTTCCCTCTTCTGTTATAAAGAAACGACCTAGGAGGCCAGAACTCCACTGCCACAGGCTACTGAAGATCATTCTTTACTATTCGCTGTTGACTATCTAAGCAACTATTATTTAAATGTAAAATCTGCATAATCGCTCTAAACGTGCAACTAAATGCGAAATTGAAAGCCAACGCATGCCGCTTTTTGACTCAGGGGCACAAAGTAAATAGGCAAAGGCACTAAGGCGCATTAAATATTTAACAGTGTTTCGCGCTCTGCAAACAGGCTGCTCTGCTACACTACATGGAATTACATAACCGCCCCACGAGGTCTTAATTGTCAGAAATTTATTGTCAACAACTTATGGAGACTGCGCGCCAAACAACACAATGCACACTCATTACATTACTCTATTTTTCACTGGCTTTTCGGTGTTATGACACATGCCACACTGCTTTACAAATGTCCGGCATTCTTAATCTGCACAAATTATAATGGAACTGGAGATAAATGGCAGATTCAGTTGGCTATGCTCAAGAATGCAAGAGAAATGAGCTATGTAGCCTACTTCCAAATGCAAATGATTAGATTAAGAGATAAAAGTTACAAGAACAAAAATATATTTATATGAAGAGTACTTCTTCTGAAACATAAAAATATAAGCTATACATTGTGGGCACTTACTTCTCTACCATCTCCTCTTTCTTAGTTTTCCCATCGACGAAGCTTCTTCATGTAAAAAACAAAATCCTTCACAAATCAGCGTTGCTTTGCGTCTTCCATTTGCCCACGAAGAGATGTGCCTGAGCGACACATGGTCCACTCCACAGTGCGCGCGTGATGCGCTCCCATTTCTGCAGAAAAAACATTCAGAACACGGCGTTCCGACCTCGACTAGTATGAAAACACTCAAACCTTTTCTACCAGTTTCGTACTAGGAATAAGCAAAAACATTGCGCCCGGAATGATGCTTTTGTTTGTCCTCGTGTTTGAGATGAGCGGAGAGAGTGAACTGAGTGGATGTACGCTTTGCGCAGAGCCCTCTCTAAGAGGTGGAGACAGTGATGGAGAGAGAGGTGCCTCCTGCCTTCTTCAAACTTCATCACTGGTGTGAAAAGTAACTTAATGAAATAGCCCATATCTGTAGACCAATGTCGCTGTAACCTGGTAATACACATCGTCTACTGAAATAAAATGAACAAGAATCATTGAAAATGTGTAGGTAGTGTGGTTCCATCTGAAAGAATCGCATTTACTAAAAGATGCATTTTGAAGACTAAAAATAAAACCATCCCCTCACTGTTACATTTGAACACTTGTATAGGAGAACAAGAGCATGGATAGATTTGAAAATGTCAAAAGTCTATTAAAATTGGACTGTACATAAGAATATATTTGACATATAGGCTTAAGAGCTGTCTTACACATTGTTAAAGAGGCAAAACTAGACAACTACAACATAAGTGCTGCATGTTGTCCCGAAATAGAAATCCAAAGACATGCATCAATGTCATACAGTAAAGATTTAACCCAATACATTAATGCAGCCAGTGTATTTTATGGCCAAATTCACCTTGAGGCAGGTGAACAACAGCCTGATGAGGGCCTTCCACTAATTTGATTGTCCACTGGCTTCCTGTCCTGTGTGTGTACGTGTGTGCGTGTGTATGTGCTTGTGTGCATCAGATGTATTGATTCCATTTGCATGAGCTAATACTCCTAATTGAAGGAGCTCAGTCAGCTGGTTCTCTACACTGCCGTCACAATCTGAAAAGCCCAAGGGGAGACAGTAACCATGACCAATGAGAGCAGACCAACATGTAGAAAAAACACCTTCTGGATATTTGACATAGGAAGCAGTATTATTTCATTTAAAAATGAATCCAATTGCTTTAACATTCTCAAAGGAGAGCAGTACTTTAACCAGGTTTAAAGGTCCACTAGGTCACGTTTGTGGTGGGAGTTCAGACTTCACCTGGTCTTATGTTATTGCTTTTCTTTGAAGGTTCCTATATGACATATACAAAACAAAAATCTCCATAGAGACAAGCAGGACATCACCAGGCCAAATTACAGGTCAGATCAAGAGGCATATGCCTACTCCTGCAGTAAGAAGGCAGGTTTTTCCATGTATAGTTTTGCAATAAAACCACCTTTTATTAAATAATTGCAAGGTTGATATGTTTAATGCCATACTGTGGAACATTTAAAGACATTTAAGGAGAATAGATGACCCTTCACCAAAAATGTAAATACTGGTTACATTTTTCCAAAGGTTCCAGACCCTATATTCAAATGGTTATAATTTTATGTCTGACTGTGTAAAGTGTGATACAGTGTCAAAAGATCAATGCACAATATTGTTTAGTCTTTTCACACAGAAGTACTGTATGTGTCTCCTGTCTCAAAGAGGAAACTCTATGGCGGTCGGTGCAGTCATCAGTCATGGTGGGGGGTTGAGCGTGAGAGGCTCTCTGAACTGTAGGCCATTACATCTGAAGTTCAGACAGGCCCAATGGTGGGTGGGACTGAAAGGGCCACATTTGGTTCAAGACTAATTGGGTGAGTGCTCCAGTGAACACCAGTGAAATATTGCCATCAAAGCCTTCTTCCTGTCTCCCCTTGTTTCTGAGGAAGAGTCTGAAAAAGTGTGTTTCCTCTATATGCTTTTTCACCAATCAAATGTAACAAAGCACTAAGGAGTAAAGCCATTTAAAGTAGAGTAAAAATATTCATTACCACGAGGTTGAATTACATGGAAGTAGTTTCATGTAGGATCATTCAAACATAAAACAAAACAACAAAAAACAACTTCAGGTATGCTGTTGATGTACACCTTTATAACATGAACATGAAAAGTTTCTCTTGTTTTCCAGAACTACAGCTTCTGTCATCTTTTGAGCCTATCCAATATTTTAACTAGTTTATTTGTCTACATGATCACTCTAGTGTCAATCATTTCATATTTTTTTAGTTATAATATATGCAATTTCAACAGTCTATCTTCTACAGACAATCATTTGTGCCAAAAAGATCAATTTAAAAACTCATCTTATTGAAATGAACAATGACTTATCTTTAATTGCCTGATCTCTTATTATGCTTGCTTCACACCATTACCCACAAGGTAATTTGCAGAAATATAAAAGCAGCCAAACTTCCGCTGGCTTCTTATCGACTCTACAGTAAGGTGGTCATGTAGCGCAGCAAAATAAATTAAAGTTAGTCATGCAAAACCTTAGAAGAGCCTGGTTTATTCCCCTGACGTGCATATATATTGATGTTTGCTTTGCCCCAACATCACTGCAAACCAATGGTGAGAAGCTGTGACAGTTTAGATCTCATTAATTTTCTCCTAAAGGCCCATTAACTTGTATTTTTTTCCGGATATTATGCTCTGTGGAGAATGACGCCTGCACCTTAATATAGCATAAGTGACACAATTATTAGTATGGCACAGTAAGTAAGAACTTTGCGTAGTCACCTGCATGAGACCTTTATCGTGGTTTATTTTATCAGGCTGTGTTAATTAAAGGCCCCAAATTAGGCTGTTTTGTATCCCCTCAGAATCATACCTGGTATTGTGTTTTGTTTGATTCACACATGTTTAACACCCAAACCCTCAAATAACCTTGTGACGTCTTGTGGTAATGAAAGAAGTACCTCCACTGTGTTTTAATCTCCATCCACCTTCACCTGAATCATTTGGATAATTTCTGGAATTTCCAATCCCTACTGAATAAAAGTTAAAAGATAGCTGCAATCACAAAGTAGAACAGAACATTTTGATCTTTGGGGATCTAGACAAAGCAGGATTACTCAAACATGTGTGAATAAAACAAAACACATCTTCTGGCATGTTTTTGAGGAGGTAACAGCATTATAACATGGCTTCAAGCTCACAATTATTCACAATTTTGCGTAATATAGGACTTTTAAACAGAAAAAAAGGGTTATTAACAGGTCTGGTTCATCTTGGGGATCTCACAAGCAGCAGATAATCACTGAGAAAATGGAACAATCTGGCAGTGAGCGCTGGAGAGCTGGGGGTTTAAGTACTGAGCTTGATTGTGAACAGACTCAGGTGTACATACCCAGAGCCCACTCCCACCGGCAGAAGTGCAAGCCTGAAAAAAAAAAGACCACAGGAGACAGAACCAGGAAACAACACAAATGCACATCGTAGAATTGAACCATAACACCATAAATTGGATTCAACATTAACATAAACAATTCTTCACATATAGCATTTTGAGAGAGAAGTACTTTAAATCCCCAAACATAAAAAAAACAAACATTTAAAATATCAATGGACTGCATTTGAAATGGGTATAGGGAGTACAGTCTACAGTCTGGGTTGCTTCACAAATGCACTGTAACTCTATTGACTCACACAATACCACAAAAATATACAGAATAACCTTCAACTATAGAGTCCTTCCTGACGAAACCTATAGAGAGATACTCAGGCAATAAAAAAAAAACTCTCTCTACTTCACCTCATTTTAAGTTGGCATAGAATTTTAGATTTTAGTATACAATTTTTAAAACACAAACTTCAAAATGTTCTTGCGACAGTCTAAGTTGACGACATTTTCCTGCAATTGCAAGGTGCATGTCTCATAAGGACACTGGCTTTGCATATAATTTCTAACAGATAATATAATGTCATTTCTTATGTTATCAAAATTGTTGGAACCATATTGCCTTGCCGTATGTAGCGCTAATTGCAATTTATTACTATAAAAGGGGAGGAAAAAGCGCACTCAGCTGTTGCAGTCTAGAGGTTAACAGTCTTTTGATCGTCATCTATGGAGTGTTGACATCCGTGTATTATGTGGATGGCTAAAAGATATGCCAATGAACATTAAGGAACACAATATTTTGGACGCTATTTTTATGGAAGACACACATCCAAGACACCACACACAGGGCAAGTTTTGGCTGCTACAGTGATGGTGTGAAATAACTTTACTTTAAACTTTTCAGCAGCATAAAAAGGCAGTTTACTTCTAGAGAAATATAGGTTTCGGGAGTGATTTCCACAGTGACTGACAGACTGGCGAATTGTAACCAAACAAGAACAAAGCTAATGTTTGTCTGAATGCTGACTATATTGAGGAAAAACATGGGGATTTAAACATGCAACATTTCATCCGTTGCTTTAAAGACAGAAAATGGAGAAGAAAGCTGTTGCTCTATCGATGAGTCACAGAACTATACCCCCTTTTTGTAGTGACTCAGTCCTCTATTTCATTTCATTAAAGAGGGCATACTATGCAGAGGAGGTATTTTTAGCTATCTATATCGTTGTTCCCTCAGAGGTTTTAGATGTCATCAATACACATTTCAGTAATTTAGTGATCTCTCCCAGACCCTATTCAAACCCTCCTTTCTGTTTGCTTAGCTGTAAGATTCTGTATGACGATGCCAAATCTAACAAACCTGACAAACCTGATCTGATGTGTAGTAGTTTCAATAGTGGGATGCACACTGGTTGTGTTACAGCAGTGCTCTGAAGGGGGAATGAATTAGCACATAGAGTTAATACATTGTTTTTGGTAAATACTT
This sequence comes from Boleophthalmus pectinirostris, assembly GCF_026225935.1. Lineage (NCBI taxonomy): Eukaryota > Metazoa > Chordata > Actinopteri > Gobiiformes > Gobiidae > Boleophthalmus > Boleophthalmus pectinirostris. The sequence continues at coordinate 18,518,694 of NW_026571036.1, read as the reverse complement.
GCATTTTCAAACCAATAAAAGTTATAGTATAGTATGTTAGCAGTTAATACCCTGTAAAAGTGAATATATATTCTTAAATATTTTCTTTTTTTCCCCTTTATCATTTCTATTATCTTATTTACCAGAGTAAATTACAAGTGTTATAGGGGTGGCCACTGGAGTAGACAATGAAAGTGCTCAGACAAGATTCAAATCTCTGTCCGTCAACTAGACAAGCAAACATCCAGTCATTACTCCCAGTTTATACACACAGAGCTCAAGATGTATTTTTCAATCACTTCTGCCCTAATGCAAGTGTTTGTGTTTGTGTTTGCGTCTGCCAATGTTGAAATGGATTATCAGTGAGTTACCTGCGCATAGACTGCCAATTCAATTACTCTGAAATATAAAGGTGCAAGAGGTGCTTTGAAGAAACCACTCGCCGCAGGGAAAGAAATCAGTTTGGAGTGAAAGAGGTGCTCCAGAGTTATCACAAAAATATCATTATTTACAAGGCCTTTCAGAGATTTGAGCTGTATTTGAATGTGCAAGAATGCTGCCATGAATACTTAACTTTTCTGAGTTATTTGTTGTTCACAGTGAAAATACGGTTTATAATTTTCATGAGGATGGTCCAGCACCTTCTTTACATCTCCTATTATGAACGTACATCTTTGCACTACCCAAGCTTGTCACCATGGAGATGTTATTGCTTTGCCTAGAGTGACAACACAGGTCAGATCTAGGGAAAGGCGAGAAGACTTCGAGTAAGAATGCATGCTTTTCAAAGTATTTGTTTAGCAATAAAGCAACTGTAATTAAATAATTGCAACATGTAAAACTTTAATGCCATACTGGGGAACATCAAGGTGAAGCAATTACATCTCCATAGTAACAAGCAGTGATAGTGTAAAGATGCATGTTCATAAATAAGGCAGCAATCTCAGGAGGATGATGCAATTCATAGAAAGTCTGTATTTTTGTTAGACTGGGACATCTTTTTTTTTTTTTTTTTTTTTTTGTTGTTAAAAGAACATTTGGATCAAAGGGTTCAGCTACAATTCATTTTTACTTTTGATTTGTTGGCAATGTTCTCTGTGCCTGTTACTGTTCTTGAGGAGAAGCTTTCAAAAGTAAAGAATTCTTCTCTCAGAATTGGCATGGTATATTTTTGCTCAATTGCTAGTCTTGTCTCTCTGCACAAAGCCTCTTCACTATTGCCAATATGTTGATTTTGAGCCCTTAGTTACTTATGAATTTTCAGTGAACTGTAAATAAAAACGACATCCCTTCAGAAGAGACACACAGAGAAGGAAATGTTCTGTATCTGAGTCAAAAGGAAATCCTGTACAGCAGCTTTTGTTTGAGGGGATCAATTCATGCCTAATGGGTGGGCACATCTGGGCTTTGAGAGAGAAAACAGATTGTTATGTGGTCCGACTTTGAAACGAAAAATGAAAATGAGACTCTGTGCCACTGAGCAAAGGACATTTTGCCTCCACTGTCACCTCTCCCACACATACTGTAGCTGTGGGTTAATGAAGATACATGTTAGGAAGAGGGTATACTGCTGACTGAGGCTATTGCACACAGATATAGTGAGGTTAAAAAACTGCATGTGAGAGCAGCTGTCCCTGTCTTGTGATTGGTCGGTGACAGTAGAGTAATTTAGTGCCCAAGCAGAGGAGTAAGGAGGCTCTCAGGGGGACTCTTAGGTGTGATGGAACACACATTTAGCTGCTACAACCTGAAATGAGAAATGGGTTTAAAACAGTTGTGGACAACAAAACACTGTGGATGTGTGGCAGCACTACAGATACTGACTCCAGCCACCAGGGGGCAGTGTAGAGAGAAAGGATCAATATAGCATTTACCTCCTTTTGCAAGTATATTTCTTAAGTTGTCCATTATCATTCTGGTTGTATGGTTTTGCATAATGCTGCTATACTCTATACAGCAAATGAGTTATATACAGATCTGTTTACATACGTCGCCCATAAAAAGGTTGCATTGTTGACTTTGCCCATCACAGATAAAATAGTCCAAAAAGTTATTATCATTTTCACATGTACTGAGAGTTGTTCCTTTACAGAGAGAAAGTCAGTCAAACCTATTCCTTTTATTGTGCTCAGTTTACCTGTTCATTGAAAACACATAATTGCACATAAATAGTGAATATTTTACACAAATCAGGTTACTTTACATAAGATTTTAGCAGCATCCATTTGAATGAATAGGATCTCCACTTAACTGCAAGTGCCCGTGTGGGTAGCGGTCAGAAGTGTAGTGGGCAGGTGGGAATAAAGTGGCTTAGTTGAATGCTGCTCCTTAATTATGCCTAATGTTCTTTCTTTTGCTTTGTACGTTACAGAAAAGTCACACAAAAATATTTTCAAACCAAAATATGCCATTTGCAAGAAATATACCAGCTCTAAATCACTGTCATTTGTGCTTGTGGCTTAATCTTCTCCTCCTACACTGTCATGGCTCTAGTCTTGCTGCTCTTTCCATCTGCATGAACCAAGATTATGGTGGTACTGTGCCATTTGCGTGCACCAGACAGAAGCAGAAGAGCTGGTCCCTTTGGGCCATGTGTCGGTGTTAGCACTCAGCTTTGCAGCAAGACGAAGTCTGTGTGAGTGAAGTGCGAAAATTAAAGAGGAAAATCCACCCAAAGGCAAGGACAAACATGGCTTTTCCACCGCAGTGTCCCCGAGACAGAACAAGGCTAAAGTAAACAGGCTCAGAAAACAACCTAATTTTTACATAGAAATCCAAGTCAGTGAAAGAGTGAAAGTGTAGCCATCTTATTTCCTAGGTTACATAACAGATATCAGACCTGAACCTTTTGATTTTATTGCCATTCTCAAAGAAAACAACAAATTAAGTTCAGAGCATCAAGCACTCATAGTTTTGATGTAAAATACCAAAGGTGCAAGAGTCTAACCTCACAAATGAACCCTTGTCTACACTGGTTTCCAGGAAAAAAAATAGCATTTTTTATTTCCTGAGCAATGTTGTCTTGACAACTGACAGAGAATATCTAGCAATGCAGCTTTAATGAGGTGTTCCTATCATGTTGTCCAAGGTGACTACATACAGTAGAAGCCCTGTCAGTTTGTTGTGCATGAAGCTGCATTAGACTAGTGGTCATACTGTACACAGTCACTCTTACTAATATGGTTTTATATCGAATACTTTTAAACTCATTATGTGTCTTACATGTCCAACCCTTTTTGCACCAAGGAATCTTTACCCATTTCTCGTCTGTCTCATTTACCACACGTCAATCAGCACAGCCCAATCAATATTATTCCCATTGAGAAAAATCCATACAATTGAACCGAACTCTGATATTTAACTCTGCCACCACATCCTCCAACACCAGAGGCCAAAGCGACCTCTTGATATTTTTCCGACAAATGACTTTGAACGCATCACTCGCAGCCAGCTTTAGCCCAGAGATGTTATTATGTGGTGGGGTTTTGATCACGAAATTCTCCCTCCCCTCTCACACTGACTTTGTAGTTACAGTTTCGCCTCTGCACGCTGTAGCTGCTCATTATGCCTAGTGGATCAGGCTTGTGTCATACTTGGATCGCAGGCTTTGTATAGAGCTATATCTTCCATGCCGACAATACAAGAGCTGATTAGTGTGTTTTTCCCTTCAGGATAACACACACACACACAATGCTTTCTAAAACCCCCAATCAGCAAATCAAGTGTTGCATAATAAGGGCACTGTTCATATGCCATAAAAGCCATGTTACCCACAATGCAACAGAGCAGACAGTTTTATTTGTGGCTCTTCAAGGGACTTGACTTGAAGTGAGATTGATGGTGATCTTTGCAAAGCTGTCATTCACAGAGTAGAAAAGGAATCTGTTGTTTTTGTGCTCTTTGACTTCAATGTGTTTCTTTTTTTTTTCCACACACATTAAAACTGTCTTGCTTCACATCACAATGGTGGAATAAGTCACAGGGACTGAATTGTCACACCTCATGTTTGTTTCAAATCACTACTGCCCTGTGCTCTGTATCAGCTGTGGTTCCATGTTGTCGTGGACGTTTGTTTGTATTTGACCTTTTGGTTTGAAATGGGGGTGAAGACTGATGAGACACATTCAGTCTGGATGAAGCATGTGTCAAGGATCATTAGTATTGAAGTTGTAACTGTAGACTGCATATATAAATGCTGACCCGCTAGGAAGAGAGCACTTGGGCACTTCCAGCTCCATCAACTCCATTTGACTTCACATTGAAAAACTGTCACCCCTGTGTCTGTAACTGCTGCAGTGAGCCTGATCATTTTGGTCTGAAAATGTTTATATTATATATATTATATTAACCAGCTCTACACTTTCCTGGTGTTTTTATTTTTGCTATTTTGCCAGTAAATAAATTCGTATTTCTAATTTGAAATTTGGCTCCAAATTTACATCTGTAATTCTAGCCTCTTGAACTTCATTTGATGCTATGGGTGACACCACACCTTTGTCCACTTCTTTATACACTCTATGGTTGTAACATTTGATTTTATGTTTTAATGCTCTGCAGTAGGCTAGCCACAGGTGTTATTTGTAACTTTTAATCTCTATTTTGCTGATGCTCCATAAACAAAAACAACAACTCTTACTGATACTTTCTGGACATTGACGAGTTCATTTTTTTTCTAAGCACAATGCAGTGTTTGAAGAATGTGCTGCAGTGTGGGGCTTATTCTGTCAGTGTCAGCTTTAAATCAGCTTATAGGTCTGGACTGAAAAATGGAGCATCAGGCTGCTCCATGTCCTTTATATAAGACACCTTCATAATTACATCATCAATATCAGAGCTGGAAAATGACATCTGAAAAATGACATGAAGAAGAAAAAAACTAAACACAAAACCTATTTATGAATCATAAATCATCAAAGTGACCTTTCAGTGGAGGAAACTCTTGATTTATGTTAAGCTTTCTTGTTAAACATTACCATAGAATTAGCCTTTGGTAGTCTCTAATGGGACAATTTTGAATATTGGTTTGTCAGTGTTTTAAGTCAGATGCCCTTCTTCATGCAATTTGTACATTTATCGTGGCTTGGGGCTAACTCAGTGGTGATCTACTTTGTACTTTGCACCTATTTGAGATGTCCTGTGTCTGTGAAAAGAGTTTTATAAGGATATATTCACTGATTGACATTGTTGTTTAATATACTTTGATTTCAAATATGCAAAAAATACTACTTGAAATTCTGCTATATTAAAATCAAATCAAATTAAATTAAATAATGCTCCCTGCATATAGTAAGGATAGACTTGGTGACTATAAATCTGATGAGGACAAGCAGCCAATGAGAGCACAGTGTAAGATCTCCCTCTCTTTGGTCCGAATGATCACTGGAATGAGATGTAGCTATCAGACAGAAGCTAACGGTGCTGTCATGGTTAATCCCTGACATATTGAACTGTTAACATCTGGTGCTGTGGACAATGTGTGCGCAGCATAATACTGGAAAGGCAGGCATTGATGAGACTGTGGCGTATTTACACAGAGAATGATATCCTTAAGCATGCACTCTATGGTTGACATATAGCAGTGGCCTGGCAAAGAATGTCTGTAATTTGACTGTTCTTGCATAATTTGTGATTATGTAACTCTATAGGCACTTCAGTATACTCTTTCTGCTCTGTATTCCTCATTATTGCTTTTGTACAATCAGCATTTCTTGCTTTGGTTCTGTGATGCGAATGGCTCTAAATTGCCATAGTGTTGGTCTGCCATGAATTATATATGAAAAGCAATTGTAAGAACGAACAACATAAAAAACCAATTACCCTGCTTGAATCAAAGTAATATACTGTACACACTATGGGATAGCCAATTGAACTCAACGATGGCCTTCTGTATTGTGCAAAATGTGGACTTATTATTACAAATATGTTATGTTGTTTGCATTTGACACTGAGCCAACCAAAAACAGCTGTGTACTGTAAGAAAATCTACCTACATTTGCATAAAAATGCTTTAAAAGTTACAAGGGAAGCAGATAAAAGCAGCATTAGCCTCACTGACATATTGTAATTTATATCTACTGTAGAAAGACTATTACTGCCCAAGGGGAACATGGGAGAGCTCTGTGATAAAATGGAATGGAAACAAAAGTGCAAAAACTGGATGCGATTTGAGTCCAACTACAGTGACAAACCATTTTAATATCCATCTTGTCGGTTTTGACAGAAAATATATTAAAATGTAACAGTACAGTTCTCGCCCACAGTTTCACCACAGTAGAGAAGCATAAGTGGTGCATGTGGGCTGGCCATTCTCTTCAAGGGCTCTTCAGATGAGAAAGATCACAACACAGACTTTAGGTTTGTCTTCATTGCGAGACAGGGCCATGGAGGCTCACTTCACCACATCAACAACAATGATTTTTAACATATACGGATATACTGTGTAACTATGAATCTATGATTTTAAGATTCCACATCAAAAAGCCTCTAAAATAAATGACTTTCAATTTCTTCTAGCTCAGAAAATCATCTTTTACCAAACATTATATTAAAAAAGCAGTTATTTGTGAAAGAGGAGAATGATACTGCATCTACTATATGGCTCTAAAAATGCGGAAGCAACTGCAGGGACAATTAATTAAAATCGTCAGAAACATTGTTGGATGAAAACCATGTGGAAGCAGCTGCTCTCTGTCATGGTTCAGCATCTAGATTAGCTAAAAAAATCTGCTCAAGTAAAACTAATATTACATCAAAATAATATTACGGGCCTAACAGTTCATTTTGAAACATGTTTTTCACTTGTGGTTTTTCACTTGTGGTTGTTGTGACAACAACTGCAGGGTCAGTAAAAATATTTTCAAAAGATTATTTGATGCTATGATAAATGTGAGATTGATGTAAAAATAAGAATGTGTATGTGTTGACAGGCATATACTATATATAACCAAAAATGGTTGAGTCGTGAGGCACTGGCTCAGGTGGACAAGTGTCTCAGCTCTCTCAGTGATGGTTCTATTTCCACAGGTCCTTTTCATCCTATTGAAGAGCCCTTGGTTAAAACACTAATGCTTTTTCTGTATCTGAGTGAAGAAAAAAAATAAAAGATTAAGAAGAATCCGTAAATATAGACTTCATGGTGTGGTCAAACACTATAGTGCACTATAGTAATCATCTCTGATTCTTCTTTCAGTGTAGCAAGACTTCTGGTCAAAAGGTAACTCGCTGGCATTTGCTGACATTTAAGTCTATGTTAGGAGTTTATAAAAAATGGGTTTCTAGCAAAATCTACAAATAACTGTGTCTGTGTTTTAGGTTAGTTTAGTGTCAATGTGATCAGAAATGAGGTACTTCCTAATCTAACAATTATCCATTATTATTATTGATTTAGAATTTTTAAGTAAATTCTATGAAGGCAGATGTTGATGGCCGATAGCATGCTAACTTCAGTTAAAATGTGGGTACGTTGACACTTCTGGTCTCGGTTTGATCCTGGTTTAGTTCTGATGTAGACTTACTTTGATCTTGTTGTAGTCTTGGTCTAGTCACAGTTAAATCCAAATTTTGATATGATGTTTGTGCAACTTTGAAAGCAGCCTCATTCGTTGGGCTAAAGGGTAATGAGAAGAAACATAAAATGTATAAATAAATAAATATAAAATAAACACACACACACAAAATAATAAAATGATTTCAGTATTTAATGACAATTAAGATTTGGAAATACAGTTGTAAGTATGCAAAGGTTGATTTATGATTACATTTAAGATAAAAAATTATTAAAGTTAGTGAACAAAAAGGCATAACAACTGTATTTTACTCAAATCTAACACTTTATGCCACTAATAGATCACTTTTCTCCTTTAAGGTGAAGTGGTAATTCCTGTTCATCATTGTATATCTAAAAGTTGGGCCATTTCTGCTTCTAAGAATACCAGCCGCATAATTACTTTGACTTTGCCAGGAAAGAAACTCCCCAGTTTACAAGAGCTTAACTGCGCGGCTAATTACCACATATATAAATAATAGTCAATACGCAAATACTGAGAGTGGTAGAGTGTAATTAGCACATAGATTAAGTGAGGAAAAAAGCAAGTAAAATATTCATTGGTGTGTGCTTTTACTTCAAACAGGATTAAAATGTTATGACTAATTTTGTCCTGTCAGTCAAAAGAAGGAAATAGAAGAAGCAGGTTCAGGACTGCCTTTCATCACTGCAGGAAAACTCGGATTTTCCCTACCCACGGATGTCGTTGTCATGGTGATCAGGTCACACTGGGAGACATGTGCAGTGGAGCGTGGCTATTTCATGTATGTTTGTGCATCCCAGCTCACAGTTGGCTGAGGCGTTCCAAAATATATACATTTTTTAAGATAGCACTGAAGTTTTAATGTTAAGGGCTCCATATTATTCTCTTATCTATGCTGTAATGTTGTTTCCTCATCACAAACAATCCTGGAGCTGTGTTTTGTTTCATTCACACATGTTTAACACACAAACCTTGCACATTTAGACTGAGTTCTTCTCTCACACAGAAAACACAATGGTGATGTCATGTGGTAATACAGGATGCAGGATGCTCCACTGTGTTTTTAAACTCCATACATTTTCACTACAATTATTTGGATAATTTCAGACCTGGAATTACCGATCTCTACTGAACAAAAGGTAAAGGGAGCTATTAACTTGAAAACTACCACTACATGACATGACAAGGTGGAACAGAGCATTTTGAGCTTTGGAAATATAAACAGGTTTATAATACAGGCTTACTCAAACATGTGTGAATGCAACAAAACACAACCCCAGGTATGTTTTTGATGTGGTTAAAACATTCTAACATGGCTTAAAACTCACAACAGTCAGTTTTGTATAATATAGGACCTTCAATGTCAACTTGTTTGGATAATAGCCATATTATGTTGTTTGTTCTTTCTTTGCATGCTAACCATCTTCAAGTGTCCAAAGCTTTTTAAAATGTGTTTATTATTAATTATTATTATGTGTAACAGTTGGAGTGTGCTAATTAGCGATACACAATTTGTTCCGATGAGACAGTAATTAACACGTAAATGTCTTTGGCATTTCAGTTGGGCTGGCTGCTCGAGTAGATATATTAATTCATATTTTATACTTGTACTTATACTTTCTATATCACGCAGAACATGCTTTTTCACTGTAAAGGAAAAAGAGGTGGAGAAAGCTATCTATGACTTATTTATACATTTGCACATAATTTATGGCAAGCAGGGAACACAGCATACCTTCTTGTAAGTTCACTCCTGGGCAATGGATTCAGTCATGAGGTTGGTTGGTGACATCTGGAAAATTACACAGGCCTGAACTTTTGAATAACAGCTATAGGCTACTAATCGAGTTCAATGCAGTTTTGCACTGAACAACAGGCTGGAACAAGACATAAAGCCAACAAGATCAAGATGCAATACAATGCAATGCAGTACAAGACATATATATTTTTTCTTAAATCTTTTTATTTATTTTTTTCTTGTGCATTATATTTGATAAAAGCATGTCTCCGGCAAACAATTCCAATCGTTCTTTCATTCTTTAACTGTTTAATGTGGTAAATATAGTCACATTTTTATACAGCGCTTTTCTACCTTCAAGGCACTCAAAGCACTTTACATCAAGGAACCACTCACCCATTCACACACCAGTGTATGGAGACACTGGGGGCAGGGGGGGTTAAGTGTTTTGCCCAACAGCATTTATCTGTGGGGGGTTGGAGTTGCACTGCCAACCTGTGAGTCTATGAATTTGACCGCTCAACCAATGATGTTTATGTCAAATTCAAAGAGAAAAACATCACAAGATCATCCTTGTGAAGATCTTGTGTCATAAGATCCCTAAAGCAACTTAAGTATTATAGTGTTAGACACAAAAAAGGCTGACATAGTAGGGATATCATTAATAATAATAATAAATGTATTTGTTTGTACTTTTTAAAACAACTGTACAAAGTGAATGAATAATGAATAAGACATACTCACAAGCTCACACACACGCACAAACACACACACACCCCCATACACACAAGCACAAACATAATGTATACACCTAAATATTGTATTATTGGGAAAATAAAAGTGAGGTTTGGTTTGAATAGTGTTAGTGATCATAGTAATGGTAATTGCTCAGTTGGTGGTTGGTGGTTTGAAGCTCACTCTCAACATAAACATCATTTGTAGAGCAGTCAGATCCACTGACCCACAGGTTGGAGGTGACATCCCAGTTTCAAAAGATGAATGCTGTTGTTATGTCCTTGGGCAAGACACTTAACCCATGTCACACAGTGGTTCCTTGAGTGCTTTGAAGGTGGAAAAATGCTATATAAAAATGTGACCATTTGACCATTTAATAATAAAAGATGGTAGTATGATTAGGTAATTTGTATTCTGAAGTATATTTAGAGGAGTCCAGATCAAGGGCACATCACATTTGGACCAGTTTTCATTGTTGTATTCTCCTCTCATCTGATTTGGACCATAATTACCTGGCAGTATTCCCCTACCAGCCCCATTTATTTGTTATATCTCCCTCTTTATCAAAGCGCCTCATCTGCTCAGTCAGCCTGGGCAACCACTATAAAACACGCACGCACTTCCATTACACTGGCACTGAGCCTGTAGTGCAGTTGTGTACTCCCAAATCCTGCTGTTTTATGTCCACGCTGTGCCCTTTATCAGCATCTGAGGCCAGACGACCTAGAGCAGAGGAGGAGAGTATGGTCCATCAACCCTCTCTGTAAAACATACAAGGTTTATCAGATTTACAGTGTGACATAAGGCAAATTATAAAATGTATGAAATGTAGCACTGTTCATTGTTAGGACAGGGAAATAGAATATAGAACCTTTAAACCTACCACATAACACCACATGCTATCTACTAAACTTCTGGATGGTAGCTTTAAAAGTGTTTTTCATAATATCTGTGGTTTCTTGTTTCAAACTATTTATAGCTCTAAGTTTCCCCTCCTCATTAGAATAACCACTTCAGAGGTTAGAATCGCCACTCCAGAGACGTCACAGTCAGTTTTTAACAGTGGCAATTAGCCCTTATTATATTATATTCCAAATTTAAAACCATTCCCATCATTATTACAGGAAAACATGCCAAAAGATTGTGATACATTGTGTTAAAAAAGAGCCTAAACAAAATGCAATTAAAGGTGCACTGTGCAACATTTCTGGCAGAGGGTCCATCACCTGCTTGTCTCAATGGAGAGGTTATTGTTTTCCCTGGAATGTTCCATGGTATGACTTTAAACATATCCATCTGGAATTAAAGCATTTCTGGTGTTTCTATTGCTCAAAAATATAGTAATTTCTTTTGTGAATAGAGACGACTCTCCACAGATCTGACCTGTATAGTGCTGTAACCTGCTTGTCTCCCTCATGATAGATAGGTTTAATCTGTACTGTTTAACGTTTTAGACAAAGCAATAACATCTCCATGTGGCGGACCCTCCACTAGAAATGTTACGCAGTGCACCTTTAAGTTTTATTCTTTATTTATTTACATTAGTCAATATATAAGGAGATTAAACCTAAATATTTCAAGTGTTTTGAAAATGAGACATTTGATGAAAAGTTGAAGTTGAATCTAAAATCAAGTAACATCTGTCTGCCTCTTATCAATTTTCAAGTCTATTTAATTTAATATTTAGGTATTATGGGTATTGGATGTGTGTGCTATGAAACAATCCAGTGACGTGTGTTTTTGTGAATTACATTGGATCATCGTCTTTTGTTTACAAACTTTGGCAGCAGCTTGCTCCATTGTGTCCTTGTGGTCCCCTGTAAGACTGTGTTAAGGTGGCCCAAGGCACAACCAGCTGCGCTCCTTCAATTACCTCCCCAGATTAAATTGTGTCTGTAAAAATAGTCACAGGAATGGTAAACATAAACAGCTTCCAGGAGGTCAGTACAGTCCAGTCCAGGAGGGTGTTGTTTTTGTTTTCCACCCAAACTGTGCTTCATGATTTATTGAGCTTTGCAGTAAAATATGTGCAACTGAAGAGAACAGATTGTGTTTTTTATTTATTTATTTTTGCTTTTATTTTTGCCTTGGGGAGTTCATAGTTTGAAAAAGTGTTGATGAAACAGTTGATGGATCATTCATTTTGTCAGTTTGGACACATCTTGGGCTCAGCACATTTGCCCATATTTATATTGTGTTTTGCAGATGAATACAGGACATTGACTATATTATGCAAATTGTATTCTTGTGAGCTGCAAGCCATAATAATCTTGTTACTCCAATACCTACCTGGAGTTGTCTTAACAGAAAGTTACCCTTACTGAAAAATGTAAAAGTTGGCAAGGTACAAACCTGAGGCCAGTGGCAGAGTCAGCAATTTTGGGGCCCTACGCGAACTTGAGTTTGGGGCCCTCACTATAATGTTTTTTTCCATTGTTGAGACATGCAGATCTTTTTTGCTAGTACAATTTTTGTTTACATCCATTACATATTATTATTATTATTATTTTATTTTTCTTATAATTATTCTCATTTAATTTCATATTGAGAGAAAATTTAATTGCTCTGAGGCCTCAGTCATTAGTGGCACTGTGGGCAATTGGTTGGGGGCCCCTCTAGGTTTGGGGGCCCTAGGCAGCTGCCTACTTTTGACTAATGGTAGCGCCGCCTCTGCCTGAGGCACTATAACTGAATATATTAAAAGTCCTTTATTACATGAAGGGACGCCAACACGTTTCGACCAGCAAGATGGTCTTCGTCATGGCATAACCTAAATAAAAAAATTGATTAAGATGACTAGTTTAACCCTTGTAGAGCATCTGTACTGCTTTTTTTTTTTTTTTACTTTTTTATGACCCAGTGAAGCGCTTTACCTCTTTTCTTCATCTGGCAAACCTGGAGTTATGTTTTGTTATATTCACATGTCCACCTTGTGATGTCACGAATGGGTAGTTTTTCAGTTTACGGCTACTGTTTACCTTTTGTTCAGTAGAGAGGCAAATCCAGGTCTGAAATGATCAAAATGATTCTAGCAAGGGTATAGAGAGTTTAAAAACACAGTGCAACACTTCCTTTAATACTCTATGACATCACAAGATGGAACAAGATGGAGTGTTTTGTGCTTGAAAGAAGAACTCAGCCTAAATATGCAGGGTTTGTGTGGTGTTAATGTGTGAATGAAACAAAACACAACTCCTGATTCAGATCTGTGATGAGGAAACAACATTGTAACATAGAATAGAAAATAGAGTAATATGTGCCCTTTAACTTGAATCCAAAATTAATAACAAAACATTCCCTTTGACAGATTAAAAGCTCACACATTACACAGCACAATGTAACTTTTCTGGTGGGGGGGCGCATTCGCCACCTGCTTCTCTTCATATAGTTGTAGATACTGCATAGTCTGGAATTTTCCATAGTATGACATTAAACTTATCTATCTTTTAAATAAATAAGTATTTTGAACTCTCAAGAGGGACATGAACTTTATACAGTGCTTTTCCACCCTCAAAACACTTTACCATTCACACATACACTCTTACACCAGTGTACGCAGACACTGGGGGCGAAGTGGGTTAAGTGTCCTGCCCACAGACACGACAACAGCATTGTGGGAGCTGGAATCACACCGCCAACCTGTGGGTCAGTGGATCTGACCCCTCAACCAATGTTGTTTATGTCGAAAGGTGGATTTCAACGGTTAACCTTCGGATCAGTGGACAAATGCTCTACCAACTGAGCTATTATTGGCGAGATGCAAAAATAATATGGAACAAAAGACAATTCCAAGTATGATTTTGATAAGGAAACATTATATGGTTATATGCATTTGCATTAGGGCCTGTTAAGGAGTGCAAATTTACTCTTGTCTTTCTATACAGATTCAGATGTTTCTGCAACAGTAACCCACTTGATAGATTATTTTCTGTGGGGGTTGTCTTAAATTATTGATCAGCTGCCAATGGTGCTGACCTGTGTCTTAAATCTTGTCATTCCAAATCCACTACTTCTTCTCCTTCCTTGTGTCCTCTTCACCCTTCAACTCCCATCTGACCACCCCTCTGCTGTGTGCACCCTCCTCTGCTCTCTCCTGTCAGATTTACCATGTGTGAAATGCCAGCTGCTGTTGTGTGAAGGACATGTCAGCCCTGGTACATGTCTCCAGTGCCCAACTCAAGAGAAAACAAAATGACTTGGAAATCATCAGGATCTGTAGTCCACCAGGAGGTGATGGGAGCTGCAACGTGATCCAGACGCAGCCAGAATAAAAACAGGTGATGCCTTTAAGCGCTCTGTACAATCTTCTGCAAAAAGACCAGAAAAAGACCATTAAATGAGGCAGGCAGAGTGTTATTTTAAATTATACCTTTATAAATGAAATGGCATTGACGTTGCAACTGCTGTAAGAGTAATTTCCTCCACCTTTTAACAAACGCGTTTCCAATTTGGAGCTTGTGTTGCTCCAAAACTGCAAAATCTTAAAAAAAGGGAAAAATAAATAAATAAAAAAGAATAAAAAGAACATTTTTTGGCATTCAAGGTTTTGTTTTGAAATATTTCTATTTTTCACTATCTCACAAATTATTAAATTCAGTCTTTGAAACTCCTACTACTTGAAACTGAAACAAAAACACTGATTTGAAATAAGACAAACAAGCACTTATTTCAATACAAAAAATCATTAAAAAACTACTTTACTCTTCCAGTACATCTAAGATCTGAGTGCTTATGAATTCCTAACTTTAATGTACTTTTAAAAATCTATTAATTTCATTTTATAACTTTAATGTATAACTGATTAACAGTGAGAGATACAGAACTACATTCATACCATACTCAACTATACAACAACTCACCTTTCCTTAACAGATTTCTCTCAATCACTGTTTCATCTTTGCACTGTTTCTCCTTACAATCTCCTGTATATAACTGAAATACAGTATATGTGTATTACTTTATACTATTGCAATACAATTATGTCTTATTTGACACTAGTCTCTTGTTATTTTTGCTAATTATTTTGAATTTATCATTACCATGTGTATTTTTGCTCTTTGTTATTATATTTATTGTGATGTGTGAGCTGCTGTGTCTATATAATTTCCCTTGCGGTTCAATAAAGTTTGTCTAAGTCAAAGTTATGACTCTATCACTTAGATTACTGACATTGTGCACAAATTATCTGCAAGTGAAAATCCCTATACACACACCGAAATAACATTCCCATAGACTTCTGCAGGCAGGTACAACGCATACATACTAAGTGATATTGATTGATCTACTGCTACACGTCCTGTCATTGTACAAGTGTGTGACAATAGGAGCTAATCCGTGTCAAATCAACGTGATGAGCCACAGGTTAAGAGTATGTGGATCACAGAGGGGCTGTCTCCTTCAGATCCACTCATAACATGCACTCACTCTAAGAGAATCAGTCAAAATAATGACAGGTGAGCTGTGTTCTGTCACCGGAACTAAAAGAAATGGGTTGTACTTATGTCTTCTTTATGACTCATGGGTTAAAGGTGCACTGTGGAAATTTTCTGAATAGGATTGGAGGCTATTGCTTTGCATCAAACGTTCAACAGTATGACATCCAGTGGTGGAAGAAATAACCAATTGTGTCACTTAAGTGAATGTACACATACCAAAGCAAGAAAATATTCAAAAGTATTTTACAACTGTACTTAAAGAGTAAAAAGTAAAAGTATTTCACTCAGATTCTGATTCTTTTAAAGTTTCAAATATAGTGATTTTGATAAAGATGTGTGCTGAATTTTCTTCAATAGAAACAGTTAAATCTATTAAAGGTCTCAAACAACAATAAAAACTTTTCAGTCCTGTTCAAAAATGTAGAGGAATAGAACATACAGATATCTGTTCTCAAATGTAGTAGAAGAAAAAGTAAAAGTATCCGCTTTAATCTACTTAAGTACAGTATAGATATCTAAATTATATACTAAAGTACAGTACTTTGTAGCTTACTGCATTACCTCCCACTACTGATGGAATCAAATGTATTTTTTCGATTTATTCAGTTTCTGGTGTTTTGAAATAAATACATAAATACATAAATAGAAGATGTAGCTTTCCTCCTGTGTGTGCGGTTGCCTCTCCACAAATCTCTTCGGCTGGCATCACTTGCTTGTTTCCATGGAGATAAGTTTAATTAAAATTTCCAGGCCAAAATTTCCAAGTAACGTTATGTTGGAGACAAGCGCAGCAGACTTTCCACTAGAAGAGTTAGTGCATATCTAAATATCTGATTTGTGTACTCTCCACATTGAGTTCCTCCTCCATTGAATCCAGTTGTGTTAAAGGCATCCACCTCCTCCACCAACACCAGTCCCATCCACACACACAGCCCAGAAAGCACAGAGGGACACATGGTCAACTCTGTCCCACTGTTTTAAACTAACAGCTTAGGACCTTAAATATATTTAAGTGTCCTATATTACACAAGATTGACCCATGTGAGCTTTAAACCATGTTATAATGTCATTACCTCTTCAAAAACATAACTGGAGTTGTGTTTGTTTCATTCACACATGTGCAAGTCATCCTTTAGTTTGTCTACATCTCCAAAGCTCAAATGCTGTTTCAAGTTAACAGCTATCTTTTACTTTTTTGTTAAGTATATTGTAAATTTCATAAATCATCCAAATGATTCTGATGAAGGTGTATGGAGTTTAAAAACACAGTGGAGAACTTTCTGTATTATCACATGACCTCACAAGGTGGAACAATGTGTTTTCTGTTTGAGAGAAGTACTCTGCCTAAATATGTGGGGTTTGTGTGTTAAACATGTAATGAAATAAAACATTATAGCATACTGTAGATCAGAAAATACAACAATAAAGGCCCTTTAAAGAAAAACTTGCAGTATTCTTTCTTTCTTTTTAAAGTATTTTTCATTTTGGATCACCACAAACCTGAAAAAAACCTTGGCATTTGTTCAAAAAGGGGTCAATGCGGTCACAAAAATAGGCCTACATTTTGATCTAAATAACAAAAGAGAAAAACATTATAATTTGAGATACATTTTATAGCTGTTGACCTACATTCTCCATAGACTGGACGCTTGGCTCTGACAGGCATTATAGGTTTATTAAGTGCGGGCCCACATTTTCTTGGAACAGACATATTTGCATTAAAACATGACATTAACTGTGGACCCTCATTCTCAAGAGCGACTCTGGTTTTATAACACAGAGCTCCAGAGAGATAACCTAAGCCCTAGATACATAGACATCACAGAATAACTATAGAATCTGTGGCAATGTGGAACTTATTGTAAAAGAACTACGAAACATGTCAACAGCTGGAGAGGCAGATCTTTGAGGAGCAGTTTTTTGAAGTATAAGTACTAATAAATGAGAAATGTTGTGAAGAACTGTGGATCACAAAAAAGACTACAAAAACCTATTCTTACATTTTGAAAACAGTTTTGCCTTTTGATCTACGTGTTCTAACTGAATTTTAAGTATAAAAATATTGTCTTATGTTGTTATTGTAATTCCACACAGGGGAGTCGACGTGGGGTAAAGGGGTGTCTTGTCCTGGGCCCAATGTCATAGGGGCCCAGAATTGGAACCTCTGCCTATTAATGTATATTACAGGGGGGGCCCCGAAGCCTTCTTGCCCTGGGTCCCTAAATTTCTGTCAACGGGCCTGTTTCCACACATGCTAAATGAAAGTCCTCCCCCACCTTGTTTACGGTCCACATGTTCTCGCCCACTGTCACATCCTTGAACATGCATTTAGCTTCATGTCTCTGAGCCTGGAAAAGCCACTCTACAGCTTGACAAACGCTTGTACCTGTCTCCTGTGCATGAATAATTCAGTATGTGTCTTATTTTAAATCCAAATTCCCTTTTTCAACAAGTGGGGGAGCTGACATCAAAATCAGATCAAGTTACTGAAATGACGCACTGACAACTAGTGCCAAAAATGGTGTAGATTGGTTCTGAAACTTTTCACACCAAGTACCACTTAAGGGAACATATGGGTTTCTGACTGAGTACCACTAGATCTAAACCTGGTGTTCTGTCGAAATGGGTTGCCCCGGCAAAAGCCTAAATTGACAGTGATGTCTATTGAGTCACACTCGAGAGCCAGTAAAGCTAACCTCCCCGGTTTTACAACAGATTTCTTTGGATTAGAGACAGCGGTTTTGATGCTTTTTGCACACGGCGATCACACTTTATACCTTAGATATGTACAATTTCAACTCATTTGTATGAATATCCATAGGTAGTTCATTTCAAGAGTCATATTCTGCTCAAATAAGGCTCCGACAAAATGGAACACATATTGACAGGCCACTTTAGCCATCAAATAATGCTTACACTGTAGAATCACCATTATTCACCCATTTATATGAATTCGGGTAGAGGTAACTCATTTAGACATGCTTATATCTTCTATCAAATAAGGCTCCCACTATATAAGAGAAAGAAATGACTGAAAACACTAAAATCTTTATATAAACTAAATATCATAGGCTACAGTGTGAATTTCCTATTATGATATAGTAATATTTTATTTATACAGCACCTTTCTAAACAAAGTTACAACATTATCTACAAAATAAAATACGATCTAATGAAAATGATAATGACAAAATCAAATATTAAATCAAAACTATTCAATCATCTAACGTAGGTATTCTGCCACAAATCTAACACGCACATGTCGTTACTTATATGCTCAACTGGTGATAACATACAATAAAGCCTATACACTTTTAAAATGTTACTTGATATTCCACTTCTGCCTCAGGAGCTCAAATCGACGGCATTTAAATGTGCTAGGTAGGTCAAATCGACAGGACACCTGACTATTGTGATATAAAAGTTTCAAGATAGTCTGAAAAATTAGAGAAAAATTTGATTTGAACAACACATTTTCACGAGCGTGTGATCAATATGAGTTTGATTTTTAAGAAAAAAGGTGAGAGTGACTAACTGAAGAACTGTTGGCTAAATAGTCCCATAGTAACTGTTGGCCATCTAGCCTCAGACAAAGCAGTGCCTACAGTTAACATCGTACCCCCAGGGAACGTTGATGACATCAGCTGCAAAATATCAACAGATAGGCCAAAATTAAACCAGGACTAAACCAGGTCTAAAATGAGACTAAACACTGAATAATGTAGTTTTAAATAATAATTAACCCAAATTAAGACAAAAACATTGATAGATGTGTCTCTAAATTAAACAAATACTGCAGAGGGCCCCTTGTGGCACCAGAGGCAGCCCACGTAACCTACCACAGTTTGAGAAACACTGAATCATTAGCCTAGATTTCTTTCAAATTAATCACCAATGACTAATGTTGTTTTTGTTCACATAATGACATCTAATGAAGTGAAATAGCAAGTGGCGTCATGCTGTTATCCTCACGCTGATGATTATTAAGCTAATTGAATTTTGTAATTGAACCCATTAGGCTAAATGTGGCCCATTGCCAGGTGTAGCCAAAGGCGGTTGTATTTCATTCTGAGATATGAAACTGCCAGGTCTAAAATTAACCCACTCTCCCCCCTTTTTTATTCTCAGTTCCTGATTTCAATAAAGGCCCTATCTTGTCATGATGTGTGAAATTTAGTGATGTTTTAGCTGTAAATCTGGTAGCCTATCATGATGAGGCTATTAAGCATATAGACTGTAGGTTGCTCTATGCCATGTACAGTATGTTGTCGCCCCCTTGTGGAAGACCAAGTAATAAGACTAATTCCCGAGCTACTTGCAGAAACGATACCCCCTCCCTTTCTTTTGTTTAATCCAGGCCTATGTGTACGCACAGGAACTTTAATTAGGCTCATGTAGGACTAAAAAACAAACTGTGGAAAAAACGTGCAGACAACTCACTACTAGGGTTGTAATGGCACCCAAGTCTCACGATACGATATCGTCACGGTATGGACCTCACGGTGCGATATTTATTGCGATATTTTGTGGAGGCAAACAGAACTGTTAATATGCTACTTCTTCCTCTTAAAATGCCTTGATAAAACTTAATCCAAACAACTAAGACTTAAATGTGCTTAGAATTTTTATTTTTTCTTGTAGTCTGCACTGAAATGGAGCAAAGGATCATGGTCTGTCTTTTTTAACTATTGCTGCATCATAACTCTTAATTTAAGCAAAGAGACTTGTAATTTGATATATTGTGATGGTCCACGATATTATTGTGAGAACTTTGACAATACAATTTCACAATATTTTGGTTATTGTTACATCCCTACTCACTTCCGTAGCTCTTATGGATGGGGATTGTTGTGAACAGTGCAGTAGTGCAGTAGAAATTTCTTGTAAACAACCTATATATTAAAAAATAAATAAATGAATGATATCACTGGCTCCCAACATAAAGGACTTAAAACTTGTATTATTGGGAGCAGTAAAATAATGGTACCAAGCCACATAATCTTCAAGTACTTTCAACAAAAACACTGTAACCTACAGTAGTCAAGCCAGTGTAGCAAGTATTTTTATTATAAAGAAGTGTTAGAAGTGTTAAAGAGGGCAGATATTACACAGCTATGCTATTTCTGTTCCTTTTCATTCACATTGATGCACTGATTCATGAATGAGGCAAATAAAAAAAGACAAAAAAGTGTTTTGTAACTTGTAAATAAACACCACCATGTGATAACTGTCCATTCCCTTTCCCGTTCTGTCTCCGTCTCTGGTGGAATCCTCTTACAGGTGGATTATGGCTCTAAGATGTCTGCAGTGAGAGTGAGGGAGGAAGACCATGAAGGACACTCTTACATAAAACTGATATTAATGCAGTTTTGAATAGAAAATGGACAAAACACTGCGCCTGAAATAAGTGTGGTGTGGTGCTAGCATAAGATGAGCTCTGGCTAAGGTGAGTAGTTTTAGGCCCTATGTGGAAGTGGCAGCTCCTTTAAAGTGCTACAAGTAGGCGTAGACTTTGCTACACTGAAGGGAATGAAGCAGGAGCAGTGCTACACCAATAATCTAATGGTCAAACTCCTATTTATTTACTGTTTATTTATTTGTTGTTTCTTGTGTGTTGTTATGTCCCAGGAAACTTTAAGTTTTACTGATAATGCTAACAGAATATTTACTTGATTTTTTTAAAGAGACGGATGAGGTTTTGTTTTAGTTCTCAAGGCTTCATTTAATGATTCAGTCAAAAAGAAATGCATGTTTCAATCAATAGGGGCAATAAAGAGGTTAAGTTAAGTAGGTGGCACGTTTGAGCCTCAAGGCACTAATGTAATATACCTAATGGGATCTTGGTTCGTCATAATTACCCAAGTTCATGCCCCTATAGTCATCTGAGACCAAACAAATGTGTAACATAAATATTGTTTCTATTTAAGAAAACCACAGATGAAACCGACCTGGGCATGGACAAGTGGACTGTTGCACCTGCTCCTCCCAAACAGAAAAACTGTTAGTTTAAA
Source organism: Boleophthalmus pectinirostris (assembly GCF_026225935.1). NCBI lineage: Eukaryota > Metazoa > Chordata > Actinopteri > Gobiiformes > Gobiidae > Boleophthalmus > Boleophthalmus pectinirostris. The sequence continues at coordinate 18,497,270 of NW_026571036.1, read as the reverse complement.
ACAGTGGGACAAAGTCGACCATGTCTCCCTCTGTACTTTCTGGGCTGTGTGTGTGGATGGCACTGGTGCTGGTGGCTGAGGTGGATGCCTTTAACACAACTGGATTCAATGGAGGAGGAACTCAATGTGGAGAGTACACAAATCAGGTGAGAACTTATCAGAACTTACAAAATACAATTACCCAAGAGAGACTGAAATAGATGCTTAATGCTCTGATGTTGTTGGCTTAGTATTTAGTATTAATTAAAAGTATCTTCATATAGTATTCTGGTCATTGTGTTGTCATTTTGTAGCTATAGTCCCTGTAGTCTCCACTCACTGCCTCTAGACAATCTTCACATTTACCAATATTTATAAAATAAAACTGATGAATGGATAAGACATAGAAAGTTATTAGGGAGTAATTTTAATGTCAACTGTAGTGGATATTAATCCAAGCATAAAAATACGGTTCATTTTAATGTTTAGACCAAAGAAATTATTCTGGTATTATTTCATGTACATGTTTTATCATGCTCTAACCTACTTCTCTTATTTGACTTTCATTTGTAATTGTTATTATTTGATTTCTCCCTCCACAGCTGACAGAAAATGGCATGTGTCGTATCGTGGCCTCTTTGCCCCAGCTGGGGGGGCAGAGGTGTCCTGACATGTTCCGCTGCACAGATGAAGTGTCCTTTTGGCTCCATGAGAACCAAGAGCTGAAGCGGCAGCTGCACACACTCAGAGAGACTGTGTCTGAGCTACAGGAGGAGCTCAGGAACCACCGGCTTCGGGTCAAGGTCCTTGAGATACAGGTCATTACACTGCATCACTGTGTACAACAGAGCCTCTGCTCCCCAGAGGATTGGCAGTATTATCCATAGTCATGGGTAAAAACTGTAGCCTATTTTATCCCCATCATCAAACTAAATTTGATTTGTCACACAAGTTCAATAGTAGAAGGCATCCAAAATGACAATGCATAATAAATTAACATGATTTGACAGCCATATCTATCTGAAGCTTCACTATGATAGTGCCTTGTCATAGCTCATGTCTTAACAGCAGCAGGTAGTGTAGCTCTCTTTGCACCTTGTCCTTAACCTTAGCTGCTAACAGGATTAGTCATGCTCCTACACATGTAGCTACGTTGATCTTAGTGCTACACAAACAATAACACACCTCAGGTGGGCTCCAGCACATCATCTGTGACCACATAGTTCTCAGTTGTTTGATTATTATACCTCTTGTTTTGTTTGACAAATATAATAGAATAGGTCAAATGTAAAACCATTTAGAACTGTTTTAAGCTGATGTTTCTTCTGAAAGCATGTGATTTGTTGACAGACTGAAGAGAGGACTCACCTGAACATGTCCCTTGAACAGAGACTTCATGATCTGGAGATGCACTACACAGAGGCCACCAGTCTGCTGCACATACAGGGCACCCTCATACTTGATCTGCAGGTTCAATATTCAAAAATTTAAATAAATTTTTTAGTCACTATTGCTAGTATTTGCAATTATTAGTCAAACCGGGGTTTAATAGTCATATGAAGCTGTAATATTTTGGTAAACAAAATATTGTAATAAAGTGTACAAACCACTGCTTTAAGCTATAAAGTTTTGTTATGTAATTACAGAGAGAAAATTTATTTAAAAAGTATGTTTTACATTGGTAAAATAAAAACAGTTTAGGGCTATGCATAAAATTTTACTTCCCAAATAAGACTAAAGGTGTTACTAGCCTAAATAAAAATCTAAAAGCCCTGCACAGTCACCATCTGACAATGCCCCTCTCTTCAGAACCAGGTCCATAATCTATCAGAAGTGGTGGATCGGGTCAAAAGAAGCCCTGGGTGTTTGGTCAACCTCCCTCACCCCAACTCTCTGATGAATTCTCAAGACCATCAGAACCACCCAGGTTAGTCAGTGCACTTTTCCACCAGGAGAGGGCGCAGGTCACTTTAACTATTGGCTTTATTCTTCCCCTGCAGAAACACAGAACATTAGGAACTGCCCTACAGACTGTGCCTCTATTTACCACAATGGCGTGAGGAGATCAGGTCTCTACACTGTGGTACTGGCTGGGGCTCCTGTGGAAGTCTTCTGTGATATGGATACAGATGGTGAGTGACGCTTCACAGAAACTTATAAAAAGTTAATTACAACCTGTTTTGTCTCGTTGTTGCCTCATCTGCCTTTGAGCTCCCACTAGACCTGCCATATGGTAAACAGTGACAATCTGCATAAAGACTACTTCATTTCAGAGATGGGAGTAATCTGTTTTTTTTTTTGCACAATATTGTTACTTCTGTGAGTAATATTTTTATTTAAATAATTTGAGTCCTATTAGTTTTGGTTATTCGTTCCACTGTGAGCAGGTCTATTGGTAAGAAAGCTTTTTGTTGACAGTGACAATATTAACATGACTTGGACATGTATTTCTTGCATCTCATATTTACTGTACTGTAGGTGTCCATTGGAAATATGAGAATTTGTGTGACTCTTCTTGTTTTACTCTTATATACTGCAATTAGTAATTTGTGGCTACTCAACACATCACTGTAGCTTTTCCTCCTTCACAGCTCCTTCAAAGCGATGGTTCTTATGACATATGCTGTCCTTTAGGTGGGGGCTGGACCATGATCCAGAGGAGGTTGGATGGATCGGTGACCTTTGACCGAACCTGGGGGGATTACAGGGATGGGTTTGGAGACCTGCACTCGGAGTTCTGGTTGGGGAACGACCACATCCATGACCTCACATCTCAGGGGGAATACGTGCTACGCATAGACCTGGATGACTGGAGCAATAAGCACAAGCACGCCATCTACCAGAGCTTCAGGTGGTGCACAAAGTAGCTATAGCAATACTCCAAACTAAGCTGTCAACTCCTCAGTAGCTTTGACTGGGCTTGATGTATATTAGAATTTGTATAAGACCAGCTTGAAAGTTTTAAAGAAATTACTATGACATTGAAGTGATGTGAATTTAATTGTCATTGTGGTATTAAAATCTGCATTGAGCTTTTGTTGTAGTATATTTCAATTTTGAATATGTTGATATTGTCTCAACACTACTCACTAAAATGCTTCCCCTTGTTGTTCTGTAGTGTAGAAGATGAGGAGCACCAGTACCGCCTCCATATATCAGGCTTTAGTGGCTCTGTGCAAGACTCGTTTGGATGGTACCATGACAAACAGAGCTTCAGCACTCCAGACAGTGGCAACATTTGTGCGGAGATCTCCCATGGCGGATGGTGGTACAACCAGTGCTTTTATGCCCACCTGAACGGAGTTTACTACAGGGTAAACAATAGAATATATAAGCCTTTATAAAACTCCTGAGAAAAGCACAATAATAATATTTTTCACTTACAGGGAGGCCATTACAGTCCTCGAGGCCGTGGTCCTCTGGGTCCAGACGGGATTGTGTGGCACTCGTGGAAAGACTCAGACTATTATTCTCTGCGTAAAGTCATAATGATGATTCGGCCACGCTCCTTCAGAAGACATGTGTCACCTTAAAACATGAGGCAGTAAAGACCACATGGCTTTTTTACACATGGATACACAAGGATAAAACTGCTTTTAAAAAAGGAAGTTACTAATGAGGAGTGCACCCATGATGAAGACATGATGAAGACATGGAAGGGACAAGGGAGTCATGCCAGTTGGATAACCTCAAATGCATATTGCAGCAATATTTAACCACACTATTTCAGACAAGGAAATGTTGTATGAACCTGTATTTTTTTATTTGTGTGTATTTTATTTTATTTTTTTTTAGAAAATATAATATATAAACGTACTGGTATTTGGCATTTCCAAAATACACTTTACCAGTAAATGTACATATTAGACATACTGTGTATGCAGCATACCTATTTGCCATGCTTACCACTTTTTACTCTGGACTGAATCTTTGATAAATTGTACATTGGTGTTATTCATTCATATTCAAGAGTATAAAGTTCAGACATTCCAGTCTACAGGAATACAGTCTCAGTTCTAAATTGAAGTACATTAAAAAGCCCTATGTGGTCCACATCCAGCTGCACCTAAAGCCCTCCACAGACGAGTGAGCGCTAAAAGAGCCCTTTGAGGGTGAGTGAATAAACACAGTCTTTGACCCGCACAGTCAGACCCCTCTGTGTCTCCAAGGCCAGCGTTTAAAGGAGGAGTCCATTTGGGAAACAGGACAGACACTGTAAAACCAGAATGTGGCACAGGCCATGTATAAGACACGAACACAGAATAATACACAACATTTAAACACTGATCAGAGCAGAACGAGTACAAATCATTGTTTAATAAATCAAACAGAATTTAGTTACAAATGGCATAGCTCTATACATAAAATATTGATGGTGCACCGGACGGGCTCAAAGTATATAGTTACATTTCTATTTGTCTTATTACTTACACAGAATGTCTTATATAGGATGTCATAAGAAAGTAAAAAGTGTATAAGATTAGGCTGATTGCAAGCTGGTGAAAAGCAGAAGTAAAATTGCATACATCACATATTCTCCAGGCCATGACCAGAGCTCTTATAGTACAGATTGTTACATTTATTAGTGCTTAATACGCCTTCATATAAAACAACTATTTCTAGGGACAAACATTCTTCACCAAAATCTAAAGTCTCTCTTCATTGGGGCGTTTTTCATTTTCACTTTTATTGTGTTCAAAATTAAAAAATAACTGTGTAAAATGTAAACTGCAGAAATATAGTATGCTCGTCAGGGCAGACAATCCAAGCACTTTTGTTTTGTACAATAATATAAGGCACGTGAGGAGGCACTGGAGGAAGGAGATGGGAGTTTCCTGTTTGAAGGAAGTGCAAAGGCTGAACAAGACAAGGCAGTATCAGCAAAAGGCAACAATATTATACTACAAAAAACTACAATATTCAATTTGACTTTAATATACAGTAATGTGCAAAGGTGTGACCAATACAATTAACACATGTAGAACACACACACATACTTATTCATGGCTTTCTGTTTTTTGAGAACATTAAAACAAAATACATCTTTTGAATGGTATAAATTGTTAATCGCTATGGCAGCTATTCTAGTTTTTAATCATTCTAAAACCCATGGATAGTTAGGCGTGGGCAATATTGACAAAAATGAAAATCTACATTTTGTTATTAAATGAAAAGATTATTAAAATAACCACAAAGGGGAGACTACACTAGAAGTTTCTGTCTCTTTTTGAGGTCATTTTCAATAGTTTTAATTATAGATTATATACTTTCCAAAATACACCTCCCACCTCTGCTTATAGCTTTTCTTAAAAAAAAACTTGCCTCAGACCTTTGCACAGTACTGTTTGCCTAATTATTTTGAAATGAAAAAGTATTTTACACTGACTTTGGACTCTTCTGCTGCTGGAGCCCTGCTGAAAATTCTGTTGTTACAGTTATATTTTCTAAGGCACAGGTGAAGGAAATTAAAACTTAAATAAAATGTGGCCAAAAGAAAGCAGTACAAACAGGAATATTGGAGGGGTTCTTGTAGTGTGACAGTCTCGGTTCTCACATAGTGGTGAACTGACTGTGTGCATGTCTCAGTTTTGCTGCGATCTAGGAATGTAGAAAGAAGTTGTAGAAAAACACATGGTAAGTAAATGTGATTAAATATACAGAGTTCTGCTGTCAAATTAACATTTTAAGAATACATTACACTAGCTTTCTCATATGATAAAGAAAATAAAACTAAACATTTTGGTTACAATTTCTAGAAATTCTCATAAATATATGTCAATATGCCAGGGATATTCAGGCCATTATTAAAGACTGCATATTAGACTTGACTTCTCCAGGGAGATTTATTGCTTTGAAAGGAACATTACACAGTATGGCATTAAATTGATCCATTTCCTTGGAAACAAGCAAGTGACTCCACCAGGCCAAGTTTCTGAGACAAGTCTGCCACAGTAGTTTTTCAAGGTGTTTTTGGCCAGAATGAATGCACATCTAAGCAAAGCAGTGCCATCTCCACGGAGACAAGCAGGTGTGATGTTACATAATACATTGTGTCGTATATCTAGAAGAGCCTTTACACGCTGACATTTAGTGAACCAGACAGTTGATGAAAATGTTCCTACCGTCTCGTAAAACTTGATTTGCTCCTCGAGGTACTGCTGCATGACTCGGTTGTAGTCATAGATTCGGTTATTATGGAAGTGGTTCATTTCAGCTATAAAAAGAAAAAAAGAAGATATTACTTTACCAGATATGATCTTATTGTAACCAATACTTTGACTGTACTACCTTGTAATGCATAAGACATAGTGCTGACACGTTTGGCCATGGTCACTTTATCCTGAGCTGTGATTTTACCAGCTGCAACCAGTTTGTCACCTTCTTTTAATTTATCTATTGCAGCCTGTACAGGATTATAAAGCATTAGCAAATACACAACTGCATAATTAAGAAATAGACAAAATGACAGTGCACCTTATGGACTCCAATGGTGTCAGGAAAGCAGCCCAGCAGCCCCTTGTATTCATTGTTGGTTTCCATGACAAAGTGGAGGTCTTTTTTAGGCTGAAAAACATTCAAGCATCACATAACTGTCATATCATTATCTGAATGTCAGATATGGGTAAAAGAAAATGGCAACAGGTTCTCAAGAGATAAAGACAAAAGGAAACTCTACATCACTGGTGAAATTTCCCCCTTTACATATCAATTTTTAAACCAAGATAATGCAAACTGCTCAAGTGTGTCAGTAGTAAAATTAGATTTGGAACTAGACTGATAAGTGAGTACTATTTAAGAGGTTAAATAAAGCCAACTTCGGACTATTGGTCTATATATCTACTATTAATTTATCTATCACCATCACAAAGGGTTTTGGAGGAGCATAAACTTACACAAATGACTCTGTTAGCTACAGGGACACCATAAAACACACTACGTTAAAATGGTAAAACATTTACCTGAAAGAGGTTCTAGAATTTCTATACTATATTTTTTTTATGTTAAATTAAATATCTTGAAGGATGACAGGGGGCGATATTACTCTGTGGTGGAGACAGTATTTCGTACAGAAATATCAGAATATATCCATACTGAATTTCATCACTGTTACTGAAGATTTAGCGACATAGTGTCTCAACAGGCTATCAGACAACTTGAATACATTGATTTATTTTCATATGGATATGATTCATTAGAGTAATTACACTAGTATGGTTATTTGTATAAATCATGCTAAGACTTTGCTCTTTTCAATGTATAACACATCACCATTACTAGAAATAAATTCAGCCTTGGGATCTTCCTGTACAGATTAGACAGGCAGTACATGGGGTAAACAAGGTCATGACAGCACAATGTGACGGCAACATGACCTCAACCGGAAAAGCTCAGAGTGAAAGATGAGGTTTGCTGAAGGAAAAAAGTACAAAACTTGTTGTTTAAGAATAAACACACATCACTATGTTATGGTGTTACATTCTGTTGCAATACATGGTTAGCTATTGTAAAAATCACATACCTGTTCTGCAACCAACTGAGCAATCTCCTCATAGGTCTTTCCTGCCTCAGTCATGGCATCTGTGAGGGTGGCTTCACCTAGGCACAAGTTTTGTAATCAGAAGGTTTCTCAATTGCCGCCGGTTTCGACATAAAAGTCACAAACAGTATTATAAGATCTTGTGTGTGTCAAACTTCAAAAAGAATAAATAATACATAATAGGGAACATTTCTGGACTACAGTACATTTATGGTGTGTGCATTTACATCACTGCTTAGATTCTGGAGTCTTAGAGTGAATATTCTATCATTTATATGCATATTTTAAGCCTGAATATGTATAATTGTATTTGTTTATTGTTTGTATTGTCGTTTTATTTTTAAGTGGGTATTGTTGCTCAACTGAAAGAGCATTTACATCGTAGCAAAATGTACCACAGCTAATACTGGAATTTACCCTGATAACCGCTGCTCGTAAAAACAGAGGACAAGTTTTGGAAAGCCTTGCCGATCCTCTGATACTCCTTGGGTAATGCTATGATGGGACACAAACACCAAAGTCAATGTGATAGGTTTACAAAATAATACCCGTTAATGTAAATAGTAATTATGAGGCAGAATATAAGAAAGAATGAGGGAGAGAGAATAGAAAACATGCATTAAGTCACATACGGCCTGTGCATCTCTTCCAGTGCTCATGGCCCACAGTGAGGATCTCCTTCACACCGTCATCCATGGCTTTGGTAAACCTGCTGAACTGCTCACACTTCTGCTCCCTGAGGGGACACAACAAAGAAATACAGTTATTTGTCTCTTTTATTTGTTTACTTTTTGTTTTGTTTAGTTTTGGTATATTGTTAAACTTACACTTCCAGTGGGTCCAGATCTGGGGCTTCAGGCTCTATTGTGGAGAAAATCATTACTCCAACAGTCTCATCTTTCTCTGCTTTTCTCTTGCCCATTTTCCAATCCTAAAGAAATAGTAACGACAAAGATAATGATTTGATTATGATATGAGTTCAAATAAAATACATAAAAAACACAAAAAAAACCCACAAAAACTATATAATTTTAAGCACATTCACAAATGTAAAAAGTGTTAATAAAAAAGTTAATTATAGTTATCAATACAATAGTTACGATACAATTATTCCTATATTATCTCAAAATATAAAGTAGTCTCTAAATATCATGCATTCCAAACCCGATCTAACGATGTGAAACCAGTTTGAAGAAGATGAAGGGTTAAGCTGTGTTTCTGTAGTGTAAACACATGATTAGTGTTGAGATCCAGTACAAACCTTCTCGTCTTTGTAGGTGAGAAAAAGTTGAAACACTTCACTATTTGAAACAACCGGGTGCCGACACATTCTAGTCATCCAGCCCTGCAACCGCTCCATACGCATTTTAATAAACTCCTCTTCAAATCGTCCTAGACACACAGGAATTGGATTTTCAACATTTCACTAAGAATGTAATATGTAAGTATTTAATTTGCCGTACCTGTCACTTGCTTGTCTGGTAAAGATGGGATGGGAATGGCTGACCCAAATTTGTCCAGGAGTCTCTCATACAGCCAATCAAAGTGCTTGTATCTGTGATTGACAGGTCTATTTGTGGTCTATAAAACAGTCATGAATTGTTACAAAAGAAAGTGCTTTTGCAAGACATAATATAATTCAAATATTGTTATTTTTATTTAGTTATTACATTTAAGTTATTGCCTTCACATGAATACTTACATTGGGTGTAATTTGATATTCAATGTAACTCTTGAGGCCGTACATCTTTGAGCCTTTTTTAGGGTCAGCTACAACACAGTCTAACTGTGTTTCTGGGTAAGACCAAACTGCGCCAACTTCTCCCATCTGAGCATGAGTTAGAAGACAACAGATGTTATTACAATAACATTGAAGAACTTGTTGGTTTTGAAGAACATACTTACATAAATTGGGAGCCTCTCTTTGCCTTTAGTAAGTTGTTTGCAAAGGAGGAATAGCTCTGGACCAGACTTTGAGAAGGGAAACCTGCTCAGAAACAGAAAAATTATGTATTTATTTTGTGTCACTGGACCATTGTTGTTCTGGTGGGCTCTTACTTGTTGAGGGATATTTTCATTGTATGAGCTCTTTGCATGGCTCCACCCTCTCCAGCTTCAGAGTCTGCATAACCTCCAGATCTGTCGTCCCACTCATCATCCCACTCATCGTCTTCAGCTCCTATCACACATTCCATATACACTGTATGAATAATGCATGGGTAATGCAGGGAAGAGCATTAAAGGGCATGGGACCAGTGCATGCCATGGGACAAACTTGGGGTAAACATATTGAACATGCTTTATACCTTGCATGACATGAGAATACATTTAGTGACAAAAGAATTTTGGACATGTCCATTATTGTACAAACACATGCTGTTATTTCTTCACAAAAACTCAACCTTTTTGTTACTATATGCTCAAAACTACCAACATACAAGACACAGGATACCTGTATAATCAATCAAATAAGGATATGGGCCTTTGGAAAGAAAAAAAAGGAATGTTTTTTTTTTTGGTCAACACTTACAAAGTACGATTACCAAAATAGCATTATACAGTCAAATAATAATGTGTTCAAATTTGCTACTTTTAGTTTTTTGTACAAAGACAAGAGCAAATGCAGCTGTTTCTATGTGATTTATAGAGTATGCATGACAATTATAATAGAGTTAATATCAATCCTAACCTGGTCCTTGATAAGCCTGAGGATGGCCATGGGACACAGAGCCCCAGGGGTCTGCTGCTGCACTCTTCCCAGTCTGAGTGCCCTCTGGGTTGGATGCCCAATTGTTGGAAGAGCCTCCCGAAGGATCAGCATTCCACGATGACCAGGGATCATTACCATTACTCGCCTGAAGAAAATACAGTAATGTTAAAACTGGCAGAATACTAATACAAGGATAAGCAAAGAGGAACTGAATAAGGCATCTATTGTTCTTTGGTTTAACTTAACTTAACTGTATCATTCTGAAATCTCCATTACATACCAAGAACAGTACCAACGAGTTTCATGTATTAGAAGGAAATCATATCATGCAATTAACTTAAAGGAACACACTTAAGCACACTGTGGTATGGGTTGTGTGCACTGTGCAGGACTTTCAATGATACAAAACTGACATAAAACATGCACTTTTTAATGCTGAAAAAACACTCTGGGAACCAACCTTGCAACATGTCATATGTTAGAGCTAAAAACATGTTATTAATGCAACAACAATAACACAAATCAAAGTATTAAAATTAAAACAATAATTTCATACGTGATACCAGTCAAAAGTCAGGTCATCTTCCAAGTTTCCAAACTGTTGCCTGGTATGAAATTAAGGTTTAATACTAAAAGTACATACAATAAGTAATATATTGATTAAAGTAAGAATAGAATAGTGACATTTTAACTGGTGCTGATTTGAAAACAGAGTGTGCATGTTAATCAGTAATAAGTGACAACATGCTTTTTAGCGTCATCAAATGGGCAAATTTCCAAGGCAAACGAATCAAAAAAAGGGGGGCAGAGTCATGTTGGGTTCATTCTTTGGCTCTGCTCTCCATCTTTTAATGGTTGTTACCTCGCCCGGGAAAGAAAAGAAGGGAGTGAGAGGGGTATCTGGGGTATCGGGCTGGGGACTCAAATTCCCAGTGTCCACCTTGAGAGGAAGAAAATGTGATGGTGATGTTATAGTTAGGAAATGCAGAAATCCATCTATGCTGTGAGGGGAAGAGTGAGTCAATTGCTGATGCGTTTCCTTCTGTACTCAACAACTTGCTGACCTCAAAATATTAGACAATTCACAATTGTTCCTAATTCTGACTAAACTCTGCTTACAATTACAGCAGATGCTTAGAAAACATTGTTACTCAAAACTAAGTGACATCTGGGTTTCAGTCTGCAAAAACTCACACACAGGTAAAAATAAATGGCCCAATGCAAATTCACTTCTGCATTTTAGCTTTTAAATACAACTTTGATGTAAATGCAAAACTGCGTCAAAAAAACGATTGAAAAATGTAATTAAAGTTAAAGTGCACCTGAACAGGAGGTGGGGCAGAGGCAGGGGCAAAAGCGTCAAAGAAAGACAGGTCTGGAGCAGCCACATTTCCTTGACTGGGAGCAGGAGGAGCTGCAGCGGGGAAGGATGGTAAGGATGCGGACACCTGGATGTGGAAAAAGATGAGCATTAAAACGACAAAGTGGACAGAATGGATTGAACAGTTAAAATAGAGGTCGACACTAAAGAGACTTTTCATCTATGTGATTTAATATAATAAAAGTCAAGTGTATTCATCCAAAAACCTGCTCTAAACCATAAGCTATTACTGACAGAGGATTGTATGTACTAGACTGCCAAGCTATCACTGATGAAACTCAACATGATTTAAATCGGATGCACTGCACAGTCCTAGCTTAACTGCACTAAATGTAGGTCCCATCAATGCTATAAATTTGTGCTTTACAAGATGACAGGCCTTTTAAAGTGCAACACTGTACATTATTCATTGGTGATTAAAAGTAATATTTTGTAGCCACAGCTTCACAGTGGTAGATAGCCAAAAGCAAGGCTAAGATCACCACTAATCATGCACACATAAGGAAGCTCCCCTGGTGTTATAGCTTCATGTCTATTTCTATCCACTTGTTAAAATTATTACACTACCACATCACATCTTGTGCTCCAGACATTTTCATATCCCCTGCTTCTTAATTATCTGTCAAACACAGAGGCTGCATTGTATAATGTTAGATTGACTGAACTAAAAGTGTCTGTTTTAAAATAAACCTTAAGTGTATTATGACAGTGAATCACCTCCACATGATGAAGTCATTTACTGGACAAATGTTCACACAAGCAAACATCAGCAAAATGTAAAAGGCCCAGTGTTGTAACTTTCAGGGAAAACAGAAATCTATTTTATTGAATTGAGGTCACAAATGTGTTGGAGAAGCATTGCCTGCTGTAGACTGAAGGCATCTTCTTACCTCAATGTAGTCTTCTGGTACTAATCCTACTTCCCCTCTGGAGTTTTGTGCTTCCACCCAACCGCCTCCAATACTCTACAAAACACACAATGTCTTAAATAAATCTTTCTTATAGGAAACCATTTTCTCCACAGCAACAATTCTTGTCTACAGTACAATAATTCACCTATAAAATGCACAATGTAGCCTAATTGACAGGCTATTTTACAGTACACAGCAACTTTTTTATTTTAGCAGAACAAGTCTTCTTTAAACAGTAGCTACAGATTGGTCTAACTTTGAGTAGAAAACTATGTAGGGCAGCACACATGGGGTGACCTTTGAACTCTTACTGAGCAGTAAGAATGACATCATAGATTTTCTGTTTATACTCTGTACCAGTACAATGTTTTTAAGTGTGAGCATGTAGCCACTGTCAGCTATCCTCAATGTCAACACAAGGCCTACCTGATTGGTGATTGTGATTGTCTCATTTTCTTTAACCGTCAACTCATTGTTGCCAGGTTCTGCAGTGAAGTCGTATAAAACTTTTGCCTGAAAACAAACAAGCAGTGTTTTAGATATTTTTAAGAACCTAAGGTCAAACTTAAACAGGAAGGACAGGTTTTGTTGTTTCTGCTGACTCTTGAACTTTCCTTTTTATTAGTATCAACAACAAACACAGACAAACAGGTTCAGAAAAAAAAAAAAAAACAACTTGCGGCTCATTTACAAAATGCTGTATAATATACCTGAATGAACTATTGCACTACAGGCTACTAATACTGTACAAGTTAGTGTATATAACAAGTATATAATATAGGTCTATGGGCACCAGATTATAGAACTGTTGGTCATTTAAATTTAGCTGTTAGTTAATAAAATATTGAGGTATATACACTACAGTGTAGCTAAATAAAGTTGTGCCATTAACATTCCTCACTGATAAATTCTACACTTCAAACTCTAAAAAACTCCTGTAAGCAAAGTCTGAAATGAACTACAATTCCCAGGATTCATCGGGAGCACAAATGACCCACACTGGAAAGGTAGTAAAATGTCACAAGACACTGCAGGAGAACGCACATTTTCCATGTCGTTAGCATAACTTAAAAAAGATGTGTGTGTGCATCCGTGACACGTCTCTACACCAAAGCAAACAAAACAATAACTTTTAAAAAGCACAAGACTAATTATGAGTAATAGCTAAACAATTTGGCAAAACTGCAGAAGTCGGTGCCTCCGCGATTCTGGCCAGCAGGCGGCTGGGTACAAGTCCTAAAAACAGCTGTTAAATAACAGCTAAAGCCACACAACTCATTTTCGACTATTTATCTGTCCTTACGATGCAAATGACCTACCTTTACTGCCATTGTCGAAACAGTTGACCAATCATTACCAAAACAGGCCCAGAGCTCTCAGGATTTCCGCTCCTCAGCTGGACATTTTCCCCGCTGCTTTTGAGCTGAAAAGCAATAAGTGCTACACTTTTCATACGAGACAACCGCAACAGAAGAAACTTTAACACATTACAAAACTCGTAAAATATCCCAAAACATAAAAAAACAACTCTAACACAAGAAAAATGGTACTGTGCCAGCAAGTTGTTTGAACGCGTATGAAAGCACTGACAGCAACGGGGAGGGAGTGACCTGAGAAAAAACCGGAAAAAGTATCACAAGTGACTCATTTGAACGATACAGCGGGGACTAATGCACAAATGTGTTTTCCCACAATCTTTTGACATAGTAATCAATAAGTAACACTGTTATTGTTAAATTGTTGTATACAGTTATATGTAGCTTGTGCAGAATAAGTCACACATTTTTAAACAGTGGGCCTAGTTATCAATGCCAACTGGACATTTTTATCATTTTAACTTTTAGCTATTTTCATAGTTAGCATAAGAAATGTGTAAATCAGAATTCTTCTGCTTTGCTAGTTGCCCACATGTTGTTGACATCTCACTTGCACGAAAGCCAAAGGGAGGAACCACATGGGGAGGGCCCTCTTTAGGACAATTGTGACCTCTGTTGGTTCAAATATTGTATTACACTTACTCATTATGTCAACTTGTCCTAATTTTTGTGAGTTTACTATTAGTTTCTAAAACTTTATTGTTGCAATATAGAGCTATTGTTAATTTGAAACCCGTCTGATATATTTGGGTACAATAATTACATCAGAATAACCATATGTCATACTGTTGAGGTTAGTATACTTGTATCCACCACAACACCATGCAGTTGCATTTCAGTAGCTGTTAGTTCACTAGTAAGTAAGTAAGTAAATTATCCCCTTTTGTGTGACTATTACTAGTGCAGCTGTGTGGTCTCTCCTGTAGTGGGCGCTCGGACTCGACTCTCCTCCAGTGAATGCTGTGAATGAATGTGCACAGCTAGCTTTGGAAATGTTGTCACTCTCAGAATGATATCTCAGCGGGAGAAAGGAGAATTGGCTCGTTTTTATACTGTCACGGACCCCAAAAAGCACAAGAAAGGCTACACAGTGTACAAAGTGACTGCAAGGGTGAGTATAATTTATAATATTAATATGACAGAGAGAGGGCAATGCTAGTGCTTTGAGGTTTTGTTGTTAGCGTTAAGCTAGCTGGATGTTTAGCTAATGATGATGCAAAGACAAGGAATCTGTTATCACGACTTTGTTCTTTTGGATAAAAATAAATTTATTACACCGGAAAAGGACAGTTATGTTGAAGTCAGAGCATTTACGCCATATTCGCCATGATAAACGTGCCCATTGTGAAAACGTTGATTTCATGTTGATGTCAATCTGATGGATGTTGTCAATACATGCCCCTTATTAAGTCAAAACAACCTTTTGTTGGCCGTCAAGATGTCATTCTGTTCAATTTGTAATATTTGCTCTTCTATCCTAGTCTCAATCTATTGCAATGGACAGATGACAGTTGTTAATCACTCTAATTGTACATTGGGTTCTGGTGAAAATGAAACTTTAAGAATACTGTTTTGCAAGTGGCTAACCACCAGTGCATTTGGTCATTTGACCACTCTCAAGACAGGAAATGAGCTAAGTCTGCTTGTTGTTGGTGATGTCTCCTACACACCCGTGGTATTCTTATAGGGCAGTCCTTTGTCACAGCGAGACGCTCCACTCACTCAGTCTTCAAGGCAGAGGTCATAAGCAGGGCTGATGTACCAGGTCCTAGAGTTTTATACTGCATTTTTTTGTACAGATCATCTCAAGAAAGAATCCAGAAGATGTCCAAGAGGTAAGACATACTTTCAACCACACTTAAACACCATGTAATGCATGTAATGTACCTCAAAGGAATTCTCTGAGAGCTGAAGGCAAACAAGTATTTTTGGTAAAATTGTAAAACTGGATAAACCACCAGCTTTTGAGAAAATATTGTTCTTTTTTGAACCACTTTTAATAACAATTAAACACACATATATAGAGTAATTGAATGAGATGCACTGCAGTCTAACTTGAAACCAGCGCTAATTTTTAAAGCATGATGCCAATTACTGTTGTTGAGATGGCACATACCAGCAGAGCTTAGCAGAGCTTCAGTTTGGGAGTGGCGATCCATTGCTGTTTCCTCACTCTTCTTGGATAGATGCAATTTAACACAAGTATACTGTAATTAACATGTTGCCATTCTACATAGATGAAGGAAGAGCTGCTTTCAAGTAAGTCTGGTAGTGTGGCTATACTGTGAAAACATTGTAGAAGCTGCTGTTTTAACTGCATCAGTAACTTCACAGTAAAGACTGTAGTGTTATTTTCTTTCAATACCAAATCAAAATTGCAACTTTCTTCCAGATAACAGTTTGGAAAAGATATAATGATTTTCGCAAACTTCATCAAAACCTGTGGCAGCTGCACAAGAATGTTTGTAGCCAGTCTGAGCTGTTTCCTCCATTCGCCAAAGCAAAAGTTTTTGGTAACATGTTCAGAATTTTGGATTCACTATACTGCAGACTCTGAGCAGTTATTGACCATTGCTTACTTAGTAAACATTTTTTGTAGGTCGTTTTGATGATTCAGTGATTGAGGAGCGAAGACAATGCTCAGAGGATTTACTTCAATTTTCTGCTAATATCCCTGCTCTCTACAACAGTCAGCACATTCAGGAGTTCTTCAAGGTCTGTAAACCTGAATAACACATTGTTTCAAAGACTTCCACCACTAACACACTCTGTCTCCTCAGGGAGGGGAGGTCCACGATGGCTCAGAGCTAATAGGACCTGCAGAACCGCTGTCTGACCTTCTAACAGATACTTTGTCAGACTGCAGCTCTGATGGTAGGGCTGTACTGTATATTATAGATATGCAATTTTCATGTTTTCTACTACTTAACCAAATACCTGCTTTACAGTACAAAGAGATTTTAGTGGTGCAGAGGATTTGACTCTCACTTCGGATTATGGAGGTACAGTAAAAACAAAATGGGAAGCACATTTATTTGTTTTTATTTTTCTAAGTGTTCCTTACTATTCCTTAGGCCCATCTAGTGACAGTGATCTGACCTCCCTTGCTGTAGATACTGACTCTTTGGCTGAGATTGATGATGGCATGGCCTCAGGCCGCACATCCCCAAATATACCACAAGGGGGAGCCATTACCATTAGCAGCAGTTGTAGCCCTCGCTTGCCTTCCTTGCATGACCGTCGAAGCCCATCTCCTGCCCCTGTGCCAGCTTCTTCAGCCCCTAACCTAGAGGTCACCTGGGCAACCAAAGCTCAGCTTTTTTCAGGAAGTGTAAAAGGAACAAACAGTGGAAACTCAAAAGACGTAAAGTCTGATTATCTGGACAAAGCCAGTGAGCTCATCTCACTAGCTGTACAGAAAGAGAAAGAACAGGACTACCAGGCTGCTTTCTCCTATTATCGAAGTGGAGTGGACCTGCTTCTACAGGGAGTCCAAGGTCAGTTGTGGCTACTCAGCTTTAATCCGATGTCAAAATCAACTTTTAAAAACATAAAAAATAAAAACACGTACATGACAAATGGGGAAATGTCACTATGGAGAGGCAGGGCCTACCCTGTAGGTTTGAACAAAACTGTTTTAGATCTGTATTTTATTTTAGAATTAACAACATGTAAAATTGTGATCTACATATGCTGTAGTTTAATATGAAATGCCAGATAAAAAGCATGTTAAGTCTTCTTTACTGAAAACAGTGGCAAAAAATGAACATTAAACTATGACTCTTGTTTATTGACATTGATCACAGACATTTTAATTTCTGCAGGTGAACCAAGTGCCACACGGCGTGAGGCAGTAAAGAAGAAGACTGCAGAGTATCTGATGCGAGCTGAACAAATTTCCTGTCAGCATCTGAAAAGCAACATGGGACAAGGATCAACACAAACAGTGGTAAAGAGCTCTGCAGTTTCCTTAATCTTAAATCAGTGCCATAGACTGTATGTCTATGGTCTGCGCCAAACATAACTCACACAAATGTTTTGATAACTGTTTTAGGCCATGGCAGCTCAGTGTTGCCCTTCTTCAAGTAGAGAAATCTCACATCCTTCAGCAGAAGAGCTCAGAGTCTATAGAGTGTTGGGGATTATTGATAAGGTCAGTATGTACACATCTGCAGCTGTTCTTTTCTGTGTCCTTTTTTTTTGGCCATAGCTTTAATTCAAGCTATAAATGTAGATTTTGTGGATCATATTATAAATGATGAATGTGTTTAGAGTAAGTCATGACGACCACAAGGTCAGTTTAGGTTGCTGGTCTCCTCAACCAGCTGCCAACAAAGCAACTTCACCACTCAGCCATGAAATGACTTGGCAAGCAGCTCAGAAAGAGCCACACAACATTGAGTCAATGATGCTCATCCTATACACACACGCACCCCAAGGAAAATGTTGATACAACCCCGCATGAGTTAATGTGCATTTGTTGACATCAAATCAGTGTCAAATCATTTCATAGAAACACAACTGAAATGTAATCTTTTTTATTTGTTCAATGCTTCGTGCCTTTGCACTTTTAATGGGGACAGAGGGGACAGATGGAGAGAAGTCCTCACCCTCCTGCTCCCCTGTCCTCCCTTCCCTGATGTTTGTGTCTTAATTATATTAGCGCCTGGCTAGCACTGCCGCTCTGTTTACTCACAGCTCCATTCATATCCATTTAGCCTGCACCTGTTTGGTCCCAGTCGGGGTCACAATGAGAGCGCGCACCTCACAGCAACACACCACAGCTCGCCTACATATGCTCATGCTCTCCCAGTAGGAAGGAGGAATAGAGATGTTAGAGAAATGACAAAGAAAATGACACACATTATTTACATTTCTTTTAATTACAGTGTTATAACTTACCTGTTATGTTTAACATTACAATATTGCCTATGTTATATTTTCGGCTGAGACTTTGTGCCCAGCACAGTGGGAAATTTCCTTCCTCTGCCATCATTTCAAGCCCCACATTTATCTTGCAGTGCCCTCTGTATGGGTCTTGACCCAATGTTTGAAAAACACCTCATTGAGGGGCTTCACCACTACATCATCTCAGTACCTCACAATTAATGGCACTCCTCTGTTACAGGTTCTTCTGGTCATGGACAAGCGAACACAGGAGACGTTTATTTTGAAAGTAAGTTTGGGGCATGTGTACAGTAGGAGTGTGCGTGCCGGCGCCCCCCTCTGTGTGACCGCTGTAATTGATTCTAATGGGCCTCTCCCTGTCAGCTCCTCTGCTCTCAGGTGTGAGATGTGTGCCAGATGCCAGCGCACTGCGCGGCACAGATCACTACACAGCCATATGCACACATACATGCACTACATATGCACACATACATGCACTACATATGCACACATACAATGTGAACTTTCTGTGTGGCGCTGATAGATTTAAAGTCACGCGCTGTGTGTGGTCTGATGAATCCAGTGACTTTGGGACACACATGGGGCAAAGCTGGCACTTGGTTAATGTGAGCTTTCTCCTTTGCCCCCCTGCCTTCTGCTTATTCTTAACACAACCTGCAGCCCTGCCTCTGTACACTGCATGCCCTTTATATTTGGGGTATCTTTACTTTACCTCTTTGTCCTTTTGTGTCCTCTCCGTAGTTTAATCGTTCTGTCCACTCACCCACAGGGACTGAGAAGAAGCAGCGACTGTGGAAGGTCCAAACGGATCATCATGCCTCACTCTGTTCCTCACATGGTGCAGCTCAAAACCTTTATTGTTTCTGAAGACACAGTTTTTCTTTTACTGCAGTATGCTGAAGGTAATCTCCCACTCACGTAATCTAGTCTAATCGAATTCACTATACAAATACCATATGTTTCTATAAATGCTGTTGTGTATGAACCAAGCCTTAAAGGTGCTATATGACATTGATGTGTCCACCACCTGCTTGTCTCCAATATGTTAATGGTTTGCTTGGAATATTTCACAGTATAACATTAGTCACATCTATGTAGCATTCATTTATTTCATGATATGTTTTTTTATTGCTCCAAAATACCTTTAAAAACATTCTTACTCTGAGTGGGGTCACCTGTCCACAGATCTGTGCTGGGCTTTGTGGGGATAACAAGACAATATTATCTCCATGGACACAAGTACACTAGTAAAGTTACAGAGTGTGCCTGTAAAGCAGACAAATATATTGTTAAATTTAAGTCCCATTAGTCCCTACTTTAGCCTTTCTGTTGCTTTGTTGCTAATACTGTGCCCTTGCTCCTCGCAGATGTGTGATAGTGATTGTTGCGAGTCACAGGTCATTATTTTGAAAAGCAGGTGGTGCTTGGCTTCATTAGCAGCGCCACCACCTGGGCCTCCATATATCCCACTTAGATCGTGTGAGGCTCTTATGTGTAGACCAGTGAGTTAGTATTTGCAGTGCTCTCTGACCTGTTCAATCTGGTGAAACCCCATAGCCACCATGTGCAATGTCGGTGGACAGTAACTCAATATTATACTTTAAGGGCTGTTACAATATACCTGATTGTTTTAATAGAGAGCTGTTCATAATTGCCTAATTGATCCAAAAGCTGGCCTGGTCCCATCTCCCAGTGTTTTGCTTTTAGCAGTTTATCAAGGACAGAGGAAGGCAGTGACCTGAGTAACATTGGACAAAACGTGGGACTAGTTTTACTTTGAAACCCATTGAGTTAAATCATTATCATCATAGCGAGCTCACTATCCATTCTCATCACAGACAACAGATGCTAGCTTCCAATTGTTCATACTACAGCTGTGGGCATTTACTCTAAGTATGCCCTTGCAAAGAAAGTCAAGATGAAATGTATCTTTATCCACTGCTAAGTTGATCTTGTAACATAACCTAATAACATTACTTAGTAAATGCCCTGTAATAACTCTAATCATTCTTTCTACCAAACTTAACTGAAATAAGACTTTTGCATTGTGTGTGTTCAAAGGGGACATATTGTGGTCATTTAGTAAAATATCATAACATACATAGATCATCATTTTACATTTGATACACTGTAAACCACAGTTTTGATCTTAAATAGCTTAATAATAGAAACATCAAATGACTATCTGTTTAAAATCGCAGAATTGATAGTTGATAATGGTATTTCACCATAGAAAGCGGCAGATTTTCATTTCCTTTTTTTAGTTGTTTAAAAATGTCTATATGACATTTTTGAATCATACATGTATCACCCAGAGTACAAAACAAATAGTTGTCCCATTTTAATTTGGAATTCTCTGCAGAGAGGTATCAATATTCAGATAGATTATTGACATTTCATATTTTTCATTGTATTTTTATATGAACAGTAGAGACCTTAAATTCTGGTGGTATGCTAATTGTCTCCATGTTTTTTGTGTGTAGGTGGTAAGCTGTGGTCTCATGTTGGAAAATACCTGCGCACCTCCAGCCCAGACGAAAGTTTTGACATTCCCTTCATCCAGAAAAGCCACATAACGGCTGTGCACTCTCCCCAGCATGCTTCATCACAGGCGGGGGAGGCCAGCACAGACTCTATAGCAGGACTGCCTAAAGAGGGAGAGACTATCTTTACATGTCCTCTCAAAAGTGCGCTCCCACCACGAGTCGAGGAGCTATCCGGAGCCCAGTCTGATTCAACACCTACTTCTGAAGATGAGTGCTCCAAGGACACACACGAGGACCAGGTCACCAACAGTTTTTTAGCTCTGTGCATTGAGTATGAACAGGAGAAGGTAGAAGTAGATGCCCTGGTGGAGGAGGAGAGGAGTGAGCAGGAGATCTTATCACTGGAGGTGCCTAATGCGACCACCTCATCTCGCTCCCGCTCTCTGCTCAGTAATGACAGTCTGTCGTCACCCATCAGCTCTCAGGAGCTGGGCTTCTTCACAGAGTCGTCGGACAGGAGCGCTCTGACACAGGATACTGAGGGGCCGGACCACAGTGATGTGTTCAGCCCTCTGCCCTCTCCGGCTGTGCCTCTGTCCTTAGATCAGTCCAAGCACACGCCCATGGAGTTCTTCCGCATTGACAGTAAAGACAGTGGCAGTGAGGTGCCCTGTGTGGAGATGTCCCACAAACAGCTGGCACTGTTCTCCACCTCAGACCTGGGCTCTGAGGCCACAGAGGAGCTTCCTGAGCTGGCTCAGGAAGTGCAGCCTCGATTGGAGGTGTGGGGCCTGGAGGAGAGTGACAAAGACTCTCATGAGTCCATCCCTGTCATCTCCTTTAAAGAAGCCATAGTGCAGGAGGAGGGCCAGCCCCCCGACCTGCTGGTCAACCTGCCTGTAGTGACCGGAGCTGTGGACTGTTCTCAGGAGGAGACCGACTCCTCTGGGGTTTTTCTGGGTCTAGAAGTTTCAGTTTCTCCTCAAAAGTCCATTCAGCCTGATGTTTTACAGCGCCACAGCCAGCCCGAGGAAGAGGAGGAGGTTTTGTCCTTCTGCACAGCTTCTGCCACAGGAGACACCACGTCCTCCTCCCCATTCATGTCCTTATGGGACAACTTCAGCTTAGCATACGGAGAAGAGGCTTCAGAGAGAATGGACATCACAGGCCAAAATGACTCTACTCTGTCAGTGAGTGACTCTTTAAGAGAAACACTGGAGTCTTGTTCATTGAACCAGGACAGTCCTGACCACAGTGTGAGCTCTGTGCCCCCCAGGACTGACCCTGAGGTGTCAGAGGCCACAGAGAGTGAGCTAGGCCCAGACCACAGCTCTCTCTGCGCTCAGGAGACTGGGCTCGGTGAGTTTGATGGACATGTGTCACGGCTGTTTGCAGAGCTGCAAGAGCTCTCTGAAGCAGCATCTAAAGCCCTCATCCCAGAGGAGTTTGTGCGGCGCTGGGCCTCAGAGCTGGTCACAGCCCTGGACTCTCTGCACCAAGAGGGCATCCTATGCAGAGACCTCAACCCCAACAACATTCTGCTCGACCATCAAGGTACCACTTTTCTGTCTGAAAAGAAAATATCTACAGCTTACTTTTACAGAGCAACAGCACTGTGTCCATGCACTTCTGTCTATTTCGCACTGATTGTACGGAACTAATAACTCTTAATAGCTGTGTCTAAAAGCAGGAGGTGCATTCAGCAAAGTGCAGTTAACTTTTGTCCGTCGCTCATTTAATCTATTTACACAAATATGAACTGTGTTCAAAAGGAAAGTGTTGTTTTAGCGAAGGTCACAGAATCCTCCTCGACGTCTTCTTTTGTGCTCCTACAATCATCTCACTCCGCCTCGTTATCAACAAGCGCCTAATTAGCTGAGTGGCTGTTTTCCTCTGCCTGCTGGTAATTATTGTTCTAAAGGGCCCATCACCGATGTAGTGTGGTGCATCTGTCTGGCTAGCCTAGGCTAATGGCCACAGTTACCTAATGACACCATTAGTTCTAATGATAGCGTTAACGGGTAGCGGCTAAACAGGAGTAATCGTCAGGGCTGTGTGCTAGAAAAGTAATGTAGAGACCAGGCCCAGAGGATCCCAGCAAGGAAGGGCTCTTGAGAAATGTGCTCTGCAGTTTGAAAAGGATCAACTCAAAGTGACCCTTCACTTTCCATCATGCACAATACAGAATGGTCTCTATAACAATATGCTATCTCCATATATTTAAACATCCTCATATCATCCTCAGGTCATATTCAGTTGACATACTTCTGCAGCTGGACTGATGTGGAGGAGTCATGTGACAAAGAGGCTGTGGCCAACATGTACTGTGCACCAGGTGAGAATGCACACACACACACACTTTACATCCAGTGGGCTATATGTTTACAGTTACAGTAGATGTTTTAAGCAAGTCTTATGTGGGCATTGTTTGCTTATGCTGTTAGTTCTTTAACTAACTTAACAATCTCTAAAGTTTAACTTACTTTTTACCATTATTAATATACACCATCTGGCACAATGTTATTATTATTGTCTTTTTTTTTTAAGATTAACAACAAACTTCATGTAGAGACATGCCATTCTTTCATCTTGGCTAAACTGAAAGGTTGAAGCTCTTGTACTGCCCTGTAGGAGGTGCTGTTGTGCAACATTGTGCTTGTGTTATTGTAACCCTTTTG
This sequence comes from Boleophthalmus pectinirostris, assembly GCF_026225935.1. Classification (NCBI taxonomy): domain Eukaryota; kingdom Metazoa; phylum Chordata; class Actinopteri; order Gobiiformes; family Gobiidae; genus Boleophthalmus; species Boleophthalmus pectinirostris. The sequence continues at coordinate 18,473,304 of NW_026571036.1, read as the reverse complement.
TGTTGCCCTGACTGAGCGTGTGGCATGCTGTTTAAAAGCTGTCTAAAACCAACTGCTGCTACACTTCAACCCTCTGACCCCTCCAAGCTCTTCTGTATTTATGTATGGGTAAATATGAGCTTGGTTAAATCTAATCTAGTCTAAATCTAAGAAGTTATATGGGTTCCTTTAGTTGTCTTAACAAGTCCAAACCAAGATGTGTTTTAGATTCTGCATACTGTAGCCCTCACCTCACCAAAACCATTCTCTCACAATCGCCCTCTCCACTGAGCCAAAAAGGTCGCTCCAGATTCAAATCCTCCTTGTCTGTATGTATGCCCCCATGTAATAAATCTGAAAGCAACTAACACCCCATCTAATATTCAAAGTGTGTATTTTATTCCCAGAGCCACAATGTGTTAAAAACAACGTCCTAATGGAAGTAGAGGCAGGTACATGCAGGAGTTTGACAGGAGTGGCAGGTGATCTAAAGACTCTTCAGAGTAAAGGCCACAGTATATTTGCTGCTCTGCTTTGTGACCAAATGTGATCCTTTTTAAAGAATATTTTATTTATTTTGACATTGACACTTTACTTTTTTATTATGCTTTTAAAGTAAGAATATTTTCATAATTAAGTAGACTGAAGGGCTCTTTCTGTAGAAGATAACATTTTTTACTATTAATTATAATATTTCCTGCCATATTTTTAGCAGCCTGACTAAAATGTGTTCTAAGTTATAAGTTAAATGCATATTTTTTCCAGAGTGAACTGCTTCCAGTGAACATTAGAATATTTTATTATATTGCCCAGCTATCAGTGTAGTGTTTGTTTTCTCAGTCCAGATGTGAGGGCTCTTGTTAGTTAAACGATTGTTAATCCCCTGTGGCTTTCTAATGCAATACACTTATTCCCCAGTAGGAGGTGTGTACTGCCGCTGATCGACACAAGTCTAACTCTGCAAATATTGGACATTTTTAAATTCACACCTTTTTCATATAATTAGTATATATAGTAAAGAGCCCACAGCCTGTAGCAGCAGTTGGAGCCAGTGTCTCTCTGACCTTTATAGCCTCAGTGCCGTATGCGCAGTAGTAGTAGTAGTATATGTGCAGTAGTAGTAGTAGTTGAAGTATATGTGCAGTAATAGTAGTATATGTGGTGCTATATGTAAGTGATCATCCCATGCACATGCACTCTAGTGTGTGCTGCCCTTGTTCTGTGTGGCTGTTTATCCAGACAGGGTCAGCTCCTGTGATGGCTTCATTCCTGATGACAGATTTATGAGTGTTTGCCAGAGAGCCAGCAGGGGGTCTGCACTGACCGTATGTGTGTGCATGTGAGACACTACACATGTTTTTAAACACATTCACCAAAACAGGAGTGGGACCGGAAAATCTGCTATTTACTCTGAACTGAGCTCATTTTCCTTCGCCCACTTTTATTGGAGATGAAAAGCAGATTTTTTGTTTTACTTAACCAGCACCTGATGGATTCTGGTCCATGTAAAAACTGAACAAAACTGAGAAATGAAAATGTTTAAATTGAGAGATTTTGAATCTGTAAGAGAAAGCCTCAAAAGATCCCAAATGTGCTGTATGTTAAGGTTTTAATTGCTAGAGATTTTAATAATTGTTTGTATAATGACAATAGTTGGTTGTACTTATCAAGCCTAAGGTTTAATTTAAGATTAGAATTTAGTACAGCTTTAATGTAAGTATTTTGAATTTAATCGGTTTCTACACAGTAAAATACTACCACTGTACCACACTGTAAGACTAATGAGCCTCAGAGAACAAAGTCTTCTTCTTCTTCCTACCAGTGCGTAGTTGACTTCCTCTGAGAACAATACCTGTGGCTTTAGTTTTTAGGGAAGTGTCTCTAAGAGGAGAAGAGAGAAAGTTCCTTATCGTGCCCAGAGGAGCGGAGCTGTTACTAAGATTCACAGGTGGAGAGGGAAGTCTGTTTTTCGAGGTAAAAGAAGATGCCATAACAAGTGCAGCATTGTGTTACCAGTCGAACAGTAGTGGTAGATTGAAGTGCAGATGACAAGTTAGACCACACATTTCATTAAAACATAGTTAGCATAATTGTATTTAAACTTTTACTAAAGATCTTGTCTAATTTCCCCTAGTTTTTAGACAATTTTCTGAAGTCTATCATTTTACCTCCTGGTTGGGCAGATACGGTTGCAGATGAGACATGCATCCATAGCTGTTTCCTAGCAACAACAATGTTAACAATGGCCGAACACGTCTAAATTACACAATAGTTATGATTAGGCTAATAAAAATAAATGACAATGCCTTGAAGGTCTAAACTGACAGAAAAATGTAAATCCCCTTGAATTCTGGATGAAATTTTATGTATTTATGACATGGGTAGAGTTCTGTTTTTATACAGTTTATTTTACTCAATGCAGTCTTCACAAACTGACACTTTAACGGGTGTTAAACTATGATAAATATTTACCACAGCTACTATCCCACCAAAAGTCATAATTATAAAAATGCAAAAATCCTGTATTACACATTTTAAAGGAATAGTGTAACAGTGGTTGGAGCGACCCGTGGCCCGTGGACTTGGTTAACTCCTTGTCACCCTCTTCTTGCGCTGTGCCCGGTGCCCGTGCATTGCTTTGACAGAGTGGTAAGTGAAGCCAGCTCTCTCCGCTGCTCTCTCCCCGCAGCTCCTCAGACATTAATCTATTGTGATGACATCGACCTTGCTCTGAGACGTGTGCGCTTCTGTGTGAGTCCGGCATCCTCCCCTGCAGCCCATAACCAACGCAGGTATCACTAGTGCGCTCAATGACGATCTGCTCTCCTTGGCTGTCAAAACACGGGTGCTGGGGAGCCCTGAAGACCGGTTGCTCAGTTGGTTTTTGTCTGTGCGCGTTCGGCCCTAGCGTAGCCGCGCGCTAACCTTGGCTGAAAGAGAGCCGCACAGGCCCGTGGAGTTCCCAGGAGCCGAAACAAGACAAGGGAGAATGTCTCTAATGTGACCCCAGCTGAGGAGCCTGATCTGGGGCTACGCATGGATCTGACCCAGGGCCCCTCTGGGTGACCCCCCCCCCCTTTAGAGATGGCAAGACTGAGTGAAGAGGACATCTCGAATGCAGTGGTTGAGCTGGGCACCAATGCAATGTGATTTGTCCCTTATCAAATTGCATTCTTTTATATAGTTATAATAGAGATCAACCAGTATGGGTATGTTCAGAGTCAATGCCAATACTGATTGTTTAGAATCCAGGGCAACTGATCGCTGATAAACTCTGATAAACCGATCTTTTTGGTTCTATGGGTAGGGATGAGATGGGTAAGAGATGACGAGCTGTGTAATCACATTTTTTGCAGTTTTCTCTTCATATGTAATGTTAAAAACTACACACAAAGCTTTATTTTAGGCAGCAGATTGACCAAAACTAAATATGGTCTTGTGCTGGAGAGTTAAGGCTGACAGCCGATGTGCTAAACAGTCAAAAATATCGGCTAATTGATATATCGGTTTATCTATAGTAATAAACATTACTCAATTATGGAGGAAACTGTATTAGTTATTTGGGTCATAATTGGAATCACTATTATTTGAAACGGTTATTAATGAACTGTCAGAAGTTAAACAGCAGAGGTAAATTGAAGTAAGGTATAAGAGGAAACAGTAAATAAATAACTCCAAACACACCACAAAAAGTGCAGCTTATATTTAAAGGTACACTAAGTTGAATGCAAATCAGTGCAGAGACACATGTTAACACAGTTGAAAGAAAGAACTTATTAATGCTCATTTCTGTTTGTTAATAAATAAATAGATGGTGTTACAACAACGCACTAAGATGAAATGAAGTGGTAATGGACAGCTGGATATCAGTGATTCACATATTGCTGCTGTTTCTTGGAGAGTGTGTGTGTGTGTTTGAGGTCGGGTCATGCAGATGGTGTGAAGTTGTTACGGTTTCCTCAATAGAACAGGTTTTATTATGCAAATCACCTTCATGAGACTCACTTCGGCTTGTGTGAGTGACAAGAGAGTGGCAGCATGTTGTCTTTTTAAGAATTATATTTATATGAGTTGATACACAAGGGAGATTACTTATGCACTCAATAATGCACAAAAAAAACTAATAAACACAATTAAAAAGTAAAAGAATGTAGATTGTAAAATAAATAAAACTGTAAATTTTGAGTTTGAGTAAATGTTTTTTTTTTATTAAATATGTTTGAAGATAATAAGTACAAGTACAATAAACAAATTTGTATGTGTGTTTTTTCAGAGGTCGGAGGTATCAGCGAGGAGACGCCAGCCTGTGATTGGTGGAGCTTAGGTGCAATCCTGTTTGAACTTCTAACAGGCATGGTGAGTAGAAAGTTTGACAAAATATTGGTTGGTCTTTGTAGCTAAGGTGTTGTGGGACATCTCTGGGTATCTCTGCTCTGCTGCTTTATAATGGTGCCAGCGAGTGTGTAATTTTGTATTCGTTTGTAAGTGTAGTTGTGTATAACGTTCGTCTTGGCTGCTGTTTCTTACTCTGGTTCTCGGGGAGTGCCAGGGGTGTTGGTGTGACTTTCTCCCCCAGCCTGAGCTCCATCTGCTGGGCCAGGAGGTCGGCCCTCGCGGGTCTCTGTGCTGGCTCTTGGAGCTGCTCTGAGCTCTCTGCACACGCCAACCTCAGGAAAGGCGTGGACAGCAGTGACCACCGGGGCAGCCCTCCAGACGCCACAACTCGTCCTCAATCAGGGACTGTCTTCTTCATTAGACTGCAAAGGAACTGCACCAACTTTTGTCCTTTTGTTAGAATTCAACAGTTGGATCTGCAGCTGCTAGACTTTACTAATTATACCTTAGCGCTGTCTTGGAGGTCACACAATAGCACACACCTGGCTCAATCTCATTGTATATTACATTTGAATACTGTGTAGCTGATTGCCAGTGGGCATAACCACATATCAGGCATCAGTAGTTCCCATCAATGGCCCAGACAAGAGCAGGGGGTGTTAGGTTAGCGTTTTTACATTCAATCAAACACACCCAGTTACCTGGAATAAAACCTGCGCGACACAGATGTCTCCTTTGATGATTATGTCCTGGCAGCGAAACACTCACTGCGGCTCTCACTGCGCTCTTGATCCTTGCAGGATAAGATCTTGCCTGGAGCAGTCTTGACTAAAGCTCGGATAGCAGCCAGAAGTCCTGCAGCACGTAGCAGGCGGGAGACGCACAGAGGGGCAACTGACTAAAAAACAAACACTCTTTTTTTCATTTAGCAGAGGCGCACTACTCCAGACTGGCTCAAGGATGCGCCGGATACATATATATGTGGCAATTATGCTCATTATTGTCAATTACTGCAACATTAGAACTACAGACTGTGGATGAAACAGCACTTAAAGCTCATTTTAGTGATTTCAAATGGAGCTTTGTGCATGAAATGGCAGTTTGACCTGACCAGTAAACTTGCTCTACAAAAACAAGGAACATAATAATTAGATATGTTTCATGACGTTTATCCTTTGCGTTGAGAAAGCAGTCAGATGAGGTCCTTGTTTTAGTTGATGGCATCAGTGTTGTTTCAGGTGCCTGGACCCTCCTGTTATTTGTGTAGTTTTGACTCCCACAGTGTTGGTTTGATCTGCTCTGTTTTCATTCATGGACTCTTGCTCTGCTCCCTCCAGTCTCTGCTGAGGTGCCATCCCGCTGGAATCGGTCGGCACACGGCGCTCAATATTCCCGAGTTTGTTTCAGAGGAGGCCAGATCTCTGCTTGAACAGGTGAGGACGAAGAGTTAAGATGGGCCATAGTTTAAAATGGACCTACTGGACAAATAGTAATGTTTTATAATTACTAAAATTTATTTGATGTATTTGTGCACTATGTAACTTCTGATGGAGGATCTGTTTGTGTCCACAGAGATGTTATTGCTTTGGTTTGAATATTCCACAGTTATACATTAAATGTATCTGTGTATAATGGTAAGCAGGTGATGCTACAAGTTACAGGTCAAATCTGTAGAGAGGCCTGCTCACAGCAAGAAAGCATTTTCACTTGTGTTTTAGTAATAAAGCAATTGTAACTGAATAAATCTAATTGAATAAATTTTGTGGAACATTTCAGACAAAGCAATAGCATCTCCTTGGAGACAAGAAGATAATATACCCCTCCACCAGAAAAAGTATATAGTGTACTTTTAAACCCCTTGTTTTTCGAACTCATTCTTGTGAAAACTCAGTTACCTAATATATTCCACTGTGATTTGAGGATCTGTTATTCAGTGATTGTTATGCCTGACCAATAATCTGCTTTTACAGCTCCTCCAGTACAACCCCACAGAGCGACTGGGGGCCGGAGTGGGAGGAGTCGACGATATCAAGTCCCATCCCTTTTTTTCCAAAGTGGACTGGGCCACACCTGATGCAGCTACATAAACACCAGGATGTACACTATATTTGATGAAGTTGCCGACTTTATTTTTATTTCACAACTTTGATGCAGGGATTGTCTTACTGTTTGTGCAATAATTTATGTGTTGACATTGTGTTTTCATAGATTTTAATTTAATTTTACACTCCTTGTAGCATCTCACAGCCAAAAGGACAACATTTTATAAACTCACTGTAGGCTGTTTGTTGATTAGAGTGACTACGTCTTTCTCCTTTCTATTCAATATATCACGTCATTTCAATGCATATTCAACCTGTTCTTTAAAAATGGCATTATAGACATTTAATTGAGCCCATTGTAAGTGCCACCATAATGGACTCTATGCAAGCCAAAATGATCAAAGATGACGCGTGTGTATCGGTGTATGGCAGTAAATTATTATGTACTGAATATGTTGTAATAGTGTTAGAGGGATAAATGTTAAATATATTGTGATTACAGTTAGGGACATTATGACACAAAAAGCCAAGGATAAAAACATGTTTTCAACCAGCCCTTTTTCCAATTTTTTTATGAATGGTAAATTTTCTGTAATACAAAATCATGTGCATGCAAGAATATGATTGTGTAGTGAAGTTTGTGTATTACAAGGACAAAGCTAACAATAATAATGTACACTGCAGAGCGCCTAGCCAAGAAACCAACCACTATCTATAATAAAAACATGTATTTTCTTTTCCTAATACTGTACGTCACAAATGTCTTAACAATCATGTTTATTGCCAACAATGACTGAACAATATTATCATAATTACTTTTACAACTCCAAATGGTATAATGTTCTATAATTCTACATCTATTCATATTTATTTTTTGCTTACTCATGTGCGTGGTACCTGTCTGTTTCATCTATGGATGCACTGAGACCAATAAACTAACCTGGATGAGAGCCGAGGGCACTGTCTTGTCTGTTACTCTGACTAAAGATGTAGAAGTAGCTGGAGGTTGTCTTTGTCAGGGGACCACCAGGAGCACCAGTGATAGCTCTAGAAAGCTGCTGTTGCTCCCGCTGTGTGTCACTGTAACACTCATACAAACTGACAGAGGCACTGAAGGTAAATCTACAGCAGGATTTTGCCTAGCTGAAAAGAGATAAGGAAATGGTTATTAAATAAATTTCACTATTAATTAAATAAAATCCAAAAATGCAGTTTGAAAGACTGAGATTATTGGGAAATAAACATGGATTAGTAAGTATTATGTATCAAACCTACTCTTCACATTCATGTGTTAGTGGTAATATTTCTGTCTCAAATTATGCTTCAGGCTGTGTATAAAAATGTGTGTTTCTTAATTTACAAAATTAGACACATCAAAATAAAATACTAACACAGAGATTTTTCCCCAAAATTGTGCAGCTCTTTTCTATTTATAAGTTTGGGGTCATATAGTGTCATTTTTAGAACATTTAACCATTCAAAAGATATAATATTTTATTTTGAATTGTCATAACTTTTCATGATTTTGAAACCCATGAATATATTTTGATAATGCATATGAACCACACACATCTGAAAAACATGCTTGAACTATAATGGTGAGAACAAGGTACATGAAGTAGTTTTTTTTCCTCAAATAACATGCCATCTATTTTCAGAATCAAAGTAAATATTTGATGTGAACTTTGCTCATTACTGAAGAGTCCCTGCTTAGGTCATAGGGCTACAGTTAGCAGCGCTGCCTGTATTCTCTGCTGATGGCCTCTTCGCTTCAGGAGCCATAAACTGGAGTTGATTAGCGCTTGTCTCGGGACCTGTCTCATTACACACACTTTGAGGGCCAGAGGTTTCAGCAGCACAGGGAGTAGCACTGTCAATCTTACTCAATGTGAATAAAGGGAGGTTAGCGCTGTCACACTGCAATGTTGAGCTTTGTACACGGCAAAGTATATCTACGCTAGAATTCATATTCGAATATTCAATACTAATATTTGTTTTGGGGTTCTGCTTTTGTTTTAAGTTTACATAACATGCAGGCCACAGTTACTGGGTCAATATTGCCATCACAAAGGTTATATATTTCTCAGACTTTTTAAACTTTCGAAAACATATAGGCGGGGTCAGGCCTATGTTCCCTCAACCCTATGTTCCCTTATTTCTAAAATTTTTCTCAAAATTAAACTTTAAGTCAAGTCATTTTTATTTTTATACCGCATTTAAAGGGATGATTCAGAGTAATTTCAACCCAGCATCCTTTGCACCATGACCTCTACATTACATCTGTAGTCAACTGCTGCTGGATAATAGGTTGGATGTAATTGACGACCAAATTGGGAGAAATGGGGAAACATTCTGGTGCAAAGTGATGATAAAGGAAATGTGGGAACATTTGGAAAAATTTAAAAACCTTAGAAATGAGGGAACATAGGGACGCTCCCATATAGGCCAGCCTTAGTCATGTTTCAAGTTTTATTTCAGTGTTAAAATGATCGAAATGAATCGGATTACCACTAAATGATGAATGCCAGTGAAATGTGTTGAGGGTTTTGAGCCATAAAAATTGCATGTTTAATAGAAAAGATTAATACCTAATAATAAAAAGCTCCTTAGATGGGCACTGTTAACTTCTCATATTACTTCCTGCTTTAGTTCAGCCCCATCAAATGTAGTTTCTTTTTGCTAGACTACTACTGGTAAACCCTACTTAATTCCTCATTTATACAAAGTACACTTTTTGTCATCTATGTTCCAACCCGTTGCGACTCTTTGTGCACAGAACCAGCTAAGGGGAAGTAACTGTCTTCTCCTAGGCGAGATTAAGAGGACATGCCAAGGACTCCCATGATGCACTGCACACACCCTTCACAGTGCGCCCTCAGAGCATCACCCAACCCTGGAGGCTAAATTGACCTCTGAACTCCTCTCCAACTTCCCGGACCTCCGTGTCTTTCCCCCCTCCCCTTCCCGCTCTGTTACGATCTTGTCTCACTATCGTTTTCACACGCTAGCAGAAGTGAACAGCCAAATGGCCCCTGTACCACATACGGACCCTCACATCGGTGGTCAGGGCTTGTTTTTGTTCTTTGACTTTCGTTCACAATGCCCCGTGAGGACTGGTAATGCCCGGGGAGGGACACACTAGAGCCAAGCTGAAGAGTTTTGCTCTCAGACCTGGGGCGTCTTCTCCAGCTTCTGTCAGAGCCATGATGTCATTAAGAGGAGACAATGCTGCTTTAATACAGCCCAGTGAAACCAAACACACAATAAAAATACAGGCGAAACATTAAAGGTTGTACAGGTTTAGTTCATATGAAATAAAATCATACACAATGAAGTGCTTAAGCTTGCTTACAAATGACCAGACAGCATTAGTCTAGATCCAGCAAACATTAACAAGATGCACTGCGTAACTTTTCGGGTGGAAGGTCAGACACCTGTTTGTTTAAATGGAGATGATGTTGCTTTGCCTAGAATGTTCCATGGTATGGCACTGGAAACAAGCAGGTGACGCCAGTAGGTCTAGCTACAGGTCAGATCTATGAAAAGAGGTGACTCCACTCAACCTTAAAATGCTTTTTTAATGGTATGTTTCATAATAAACATGTCTGTAATTTAATAAATGCAAGGCGTATCAGTTTAATGCTATACCATGGAACATTACAGCCAGAGCAAGATGGTAACCACAGGTTATGGACCTGCTCCTCAGAAAGGTTACACATGTGCCCTTTTTACATTACATTAAAATTATAAAAAAAAAACAATATGTACAACATAACCAAATGGAAAGAGACACTGCAAACAGACTCCATGAATGTGAGGCCCATCCACTATAGACTAAAGTAATCAAAGACCTTATTATGCAACTCAAATTAGAGCCATAATAGTTACTACTGTGCTCTGTAGCAATAGAGGCTCAAATCAGCATTTGTCACTTGAGAAAAAAAATGAAAGGGCTCTTAAGATGTGTCAAGATAAGCAGGTTCCAACAAAATGTTGTCTGCAATTGTAACCAAATCCAATCTATGGTAAAGCACAGCCTCCAATTAGCAGAGGAACAAGCCCGAGGGCTAGATTAACTGTAGTCTCTGACCCTGTGTGGAGTCCCTGTATCTGTCCACCTGCAGTAGACTTCATTAGCCTCAGCTCTGCTCTGATGCTCTGACGTACAGATACAAACATCAGGGGGCGAGGAGGGGTCACCAAGGGTCACCACAAGGTCAGGTAATGGATAAATGGACAAATTAATTTAGCGAGAGTAGAGGCTCCGTGAGATCAAAACACAAAATCCAATGACGAGTCAGTGTTTTTCTTGTGTTGATCCCCTAAATAAAGAACTATTATCATGTCATGAAGGGCATCTGGTATAAAAAACAGTTAATATGCAAATCACCAGGAGTCAGGTGCTGTGGGAATACTTCAAGGAAAAAAAGGATCATGCTTGAATTTGAATTTTCATCTGTACGCATTTTTTTGTAATTTGACCTTTTTTGAAACATAGGCCCATATGTTCAGCACATCACTTCTGAATTTAGACAGTATGTTTCACTTAATTTTGTCATTTACAAAAAAATACGATGGTTAAAACTGAACTTTATACAGTAAATATAACATTTGATTATCTTAAGTATACAAATGAATAGCACAGTATCACTGTGACCCTTTAAGGTACTTCAACCCTACTTGTAGGCCTATCCACTAAATATTCATAAATATGATAAATCCTAAGTACCATCTAACATAGAGGAGATGTTTCAGCAACTTTCATGTTAAATGACCCAAGGTGCTACATGAATTTCACCAGGAAGTGTGCCTCTGAGTACAATTCTACCTCACCTTCTCCACCTCATTAGACTGAACCCCCTTTACATAACCCGGACTATAGTCTTGCGTGAGTCAACATGTCATATAGCTCAGATGGTAGAGTGGTCCCACCCGGTGCCCAAAAGACGTGTCACTACTAATCGCTCCCCCCGACCTGAGCCCCCCTCCCCTCCTCCCCCGCCCCGCTGCAGGCCACTGGGGTGTGTGCACAAGGGCAGAGCGCCAAGACCCAGGCATGCCGTTAGCAGTTCACTAACATAGCATTAGCTCGCCACTCATCTCAGTGGGCCCGGGCTGTCTCAACTGTTTTCTCACGCTCCGATACACACACCTTCTGCGCACTGCTTGTTATCCGACGATCCCCCCTCCTGTCCAAGGACCCCCCCTCTCTCCCTCTTTCTCTCCCCCTTTCTCCCTCCAGGCTGGTACCCTCCTCGCTGCCCCTAGAGGCTATTGTTGTGAACATCCTCAGCAGGAGATTATGACAACTGCTATTGATGCTCCTTGAGGACATGGGGAGGCTCTACTACTTGTATGACTCTGATTCAATACCTGGCTCTATTTGTAACACCATTCATGTTCACAGGCTGAGGGATTGTGTATGAACTAAATATATCTTGTAGGCTCAAATTTCCCTTCCTGTTTCTAACTGTGAGTTTCATTTGTATTTGGTACATTCATTGTACAACAGAGAATAATTTGATTGTAATTCCTCATCTAAGGGAATTACGTAGTTTCCGTGGTTTCAAAAAGCTTGGTTGTCTTTCAGTTTAATAAAAATTAGACATCATGATGGCATAGTGAATAGGATTCTAACCCCACAACCAAAAGATTCAAGGTTTGATTTCTAATCTGGGCATTCTATCTAACTATGAGTATATGACTTCTCTCTGTGCAAAAGACGAAGTAGCACTTATTAGCTGCTGGTTAATGGAAAACTCATTTCTATTTATAGGTGCACTACATAACATTTCAGTTTGAGAGTCTGCCACTAAACGTTCCACAATATATCTTTATATGTATGTATCTTTATAGCATTTTATTACATTAAAGGTGTTTTACCGCTAAAAAACAGTTTGAAAAATCTATTGTCAGCAGGCTTGCCACTCCACTGATCTGACCTATAACTTGGCCTTTTCTCCATGTAGAAAGATATGTTTAATGCCAGCCTGTGGAAAATTACAGCCAAAACATTATCACCTTCCAGAAAAAGTCCATACTGCACCTTTAAATAACACATCTGAATACTAGACTCAAAAAGAAAACGAAAAGCCGATAGTGCCAGCAGGGAGTGTGCCATCAGATCACTTTTCCTCTCACGCCGTGCATTGTGGGTGTTGCCGTGGGCGACCTGTAGGCCACTGTGACAGATAGAGGGTCCTAGGAGACTGCGCCTTGAACATTACAGTGGGAGGGGGGGCCTCTTACACTAATCTGTCTGTTCCTCTGAGGGGAAGTCTTTTTGGCCAAGTTGCGTATTATGCTACTCACACATAAACACACACACACACACACAAATATACACACATATATACACAATACTAACAACAAGATGATAACTTCTGCCTGTGTCATAGGGGGAAACAGGCCACTACAGGAGGAGAGGGAGGCACTATATTTATATTTTTTGAGACAGAAAGATTTTAGTTGAATACACATTTTGAACAAAACCCAACTGCAACCTATTTATTTATTTATTTAATCTATCTATCTATTGAGATTTTCTACCAGATGTAGCCATCGGTTAGTGGTTTTCTCACCACTGATAAAGCAATTAGTAAACTTAAGGCTTATTATCGATGTAGATAAAGTTGTACATTTGACACATCCTTCAATGCCACTAGAACCTGTCATGTCATTTAGATGTTTCAGGTCAGTGAAAAAACAAACAAAATTGAAGTCAGACAAAAAGAGGAGAAGACTCATTGCCACTCACCGGGCTGTGCAGGTCTGTGTAGGTGAGAGGTGGTGTCACGGGGCACTGGAGGGAGCACCCAGGATCCTTGGAGCTGTGGACCTTATGGCATGGCCCGCAGTCAAACAGATGCTGGCGCCTTGAGCAGGGCACAGAGGAGCGAGCGGGACGTGCCTCTCCTTACAGAGCACCCGCCAGCGTCTGTCTGACCTGCCTCTCAAAGAAAAGAGCCGCGTGAGGTGGGTATTAAAGCTATGCTAATGCTCATTATTCGTCTTGTGGAAGATTTTGATGCCCGGCATGCCAGCTGTTACAGAAGTGTGTCTTTCATTGGAACATGTAAATGAGCACAAAAGGTAAATCAAAGTAGCATTTCTTCTGGTTGGTTGTTTTCATTTGTATATTTTTGCCCAAAATATTGAAGTATTAAAGTGAAAAACACATACTTGTCTCAAATCGACACATAACTCGTCATTCAGTCATTATTTTATTAATCGCAGATAATCAAAATGCTGGTGGTTATTATTTGTCATGTATAATTTAAAGTTATAACAGTTGAAGCTGATCATTACTAAACCTTAGAGCTTGCTTCATTACAAAATAAAAAAAGTACTTTAACAATATTAATTTTATCTATATATATCTTAAAACCGGCAATGCTATCTTTACAATGATAAAATACTGGAAATGAACTTCAACTAGCAACATTCTCTATTAATACACACTCATTATTTTTTAGTTTATTTGTCTGTGATTTTGTGTTATCATATCATAATATTTTTCTGAACAAACCCAAAAACATCTTTTCACTGTTTTATAAGTGTAAATTATTATTGTGATTCAGCAAGGATCCATCGGAGACCCTGATCTAGCTGTGTTTTGGAAAACTGCCTCTCGTGGGTGGAAGTAAGTGGATGAGGAGCTTCTACCAACTCCGTCCTCGCTGTCTGTATCCTCTCTCTCCTCCATCTGTATTTTTTCAAGTGTAAGTGATAATATCCTCCCCGTTTTTCTCTGCCTCTCAGTGGCTTGAGTGATTTGCTAAGGCGTTGTGCTGGTGTGGCTGCGTGTGTGTCTCGCATTAGCCTTTTTCCATTAAAGCAATTTGGCCGCCCATTGTATTCCTGAAGAGGACCTGGGAAGTCACTAATGGTGCCTTACATCCACACTTGGTTCACACACACAGACACATACACACACACACACACACAGATACTCAGGTCCCTGCTTCTCTCTCTCTTCCTGCGCGTGAGCTATCATCACCTGTCACCTGATTGCAGTAAAACACACACATTAGCATAGAATGAGCGGCATTATCACTCCTGATTATGGCGCAGTAAGAGGTTTCATAGAAAAAAAGCACCTCGCACCTTTTCCTCCACAATGCCTGCTGCTATGAGCTAAATGCATGTTGTCTAACACAGAGACGCGGGCCTGAAGACTGTTGATGGATATAATGGGCTCTTGTTGGGACTGCTCAGATTTGTCATGTCAATACTAATCTTTTTCATTTAGGTACTGCAGTGATCCGCCCGATGCTATCAAAACGTGTACTTTGTGTCCGTTTGTAAAGGCTATTACTTAACAAATGCAGCAAGGAAAAGAGCAGTGTACACGAGGTTATGACGACTGTGGCGACAGGGCAGAAGCAGAGGGTCATCTTTCTTGCCCTAAGGAGAATCAGAAGACATTATTCTACTGCAGTACTCCTATGTTTGCTTATATCAACATTTTGTATGTTCCTGACAAGTATACAGTGTTGGGAAGTATCTCAACACATGTACTCAGCACATTGTATGTAGAATACAGCTACTTTTCTAGAATTAAAGGTATACATTGCAGTACTTTATCACAAAATTTAGACTCCAAACTCCACAGTGTTAGAGAGAAAAACTAAAAACACTGTTCTTGTGGTGTGTGCAATGTGTAATGAATTGTTCCTTCTACACTCAGTGAGAGGAAATGCATAACAAACAGTGAAATAATTTAAATGCAACTCTTTATATAAGTATTTAGAATACAGTACTCTGATTGTATCATGTATGCATAAAAAATCTATAATTTAATCCATCATTTAATGCAGATATTCAGTATTCTGTCAAAATATTCTTCCCTTTGCTATAAATATAAAACATAATTTTTGTTTCTAGGTAAGGAGTGACAATCTAAAAACTATAACACTATCCATGTATTTCAGAATAATAAATCATGATGACTGTTGCCATAGTAATTAACAATTTAAAAATATATATTATATCTTGTGAATGAGGAAAAAGTCCCCAAAATGAATATTGCAACATGAAGCTGAAACATGTGAATAGTCTAACAAATGCTGTCAGAAAAGTCTAACCTTGTACATTACACAGTCCAATATATATATATATATATGTATATGGTTATGCTTAAGCCCTCAGTTGGCAATTAAACCAGCAAATTAGTTAATAGCAATTTTACTCATTCTTACCAAACCCTTAGATAGTACGACGGCGTGACAGCAGAGTTCTCAGCACATCCCCTGTCTGATAGCAACAGGAAGTGTCAAGAGGTCAAAGGTTATTCCACTGTGTTCTTTTGTGTGTTTTCTTAAGTTCTCCTGATGCTTCAGTCTGGGTCAAATTTGCTGTAACAAGTTACAGAAGGAAAGACACTCACAATGCAAGTGAGTAACACTAGGGCAATGCCAGATCTGGGTCATCTGGGTCTTCGTTCAGGTCAGGAGTTAAAGAGCAAAGGGAGTTTTGGGAGAAGGAAAGTGGGGAAGTGGGAATTTCCATGTCAGAGGTCAAGTTCAGTATACACTGTAAAATCTAGCTGATAAAAGTAGCTGATTAGCTGTGGCTTCCTTCATGTTTTCGCTTTGCCTACATTGTTTTATAATAAGATATGAAACTGATCTATCTCACCGGAGACAAGCTGTGGATGTTATCAGGCCAGGGTAGAGGTCCGTGACTCAACAAGAATGCCTCTTTTTCAAAATATTTTAAAAATAAACTATGGAAATTATTACTAGATTATATACTTATGAATATATAAAAGTCTATCAATTTTTTAAATTGTGAATTAAGTATGTACGTGTTTATTTCCTTGGCACTTTGGTTCATTTGCCCACCTGTCACTGCACACACACACACACACACGTACACACACACACACACTCACATGACACATAGAGGTCTGTGATAATGACATAATTGTCCCGGAGCACGCAGCCATGCAAATAGGGAAGATGGTTTGTGTTGCCATCCGCAGGTCTCTGCCATCTATTTCCATTATTCTAATGCACTGCAACTGATGACCTGCTCTCACACAATTAACAGGCAGCCAGGGAGAGGCCCAGCAAGCTTTAAGCAAACAAGAGACTGTGCATCACTGTGTTCTCCTCAACACATAACTTCATAGAGGAGCTATTTGAACCTTTGGAGACAGAACCGGGCTGAGCCGGGCTGGGCTGAGGCAAAGATGAGAAAGCGGTGCATTTGTGGCCAGCCTTAAATCTGCCATTTTCAGCCCTTCTTTGTGTGTTCTTGGCCTGGTGTTCTTGGTCGTGTGTGCATGTGGGTGCTGTGTGGGTGCTGTGTGGGTGCTGTGTGTGTGTGATCTTAGGAGAATGGGCTGTTGATTCTGCTCCGTTCCTTGGCTCTCCGTTTCATGGTCTTGGCCCAGGTCTGCTCCCTGTGATTGGATCGGGGGGCTTTTGTGGTGGCTGATGGGACAGAGTTTGGCCAAGTGGCACACACTGAGCACGCTCCGTGGCGGGCAGATGGACGAAGAGTGAAAGAGCTGTGATTTCTCATTGTGTCCCAGCGTCTTTTGGGGTGTGTGCGATACCCCAGAGCACCGACTCCGTCCAAGTGCTCTATTCTCCAATCAGTGGCCACCGCTTCCTGGGTCCAAAGACACGCCTCTCCAAGATCTCATCCCATATCAGAGCACCACTGGTCTGTAAGCCTCTTACACAAGAATTATACAGCAACCAGAAGCTGTTTTTGTTCAAGACCCATCTTAACTGGGGACAGTATTTTATAAAACACATAATATAATAGAGGACATTCGCAGTAAAGAAAGACGTAACAAGACTACAGACAAAGGAGCTGGCACACACAGATGTGTGTTACTGTAATAGTGTAATTGATGGAGCACCAGAGGTCTGAGCCTACATTTTTATCACAGGGAACTATATGTGCTATAAACCCTTTATTGTGGCTACTAGGCTTGGTTTATTTATACTTGTGAAACTTTTCAAGCAAATGTAGTTCATTATATCAAACAGGCACACAATATCATACCAAATGTATTCCTCAGTTTGTTGTCAGGAAAACCAGATCGTCATGTTACATTTGATTCTATGTTTGAGTCTATTGGTTCATACAGCAGTCACTCATTAATGGGTGTTCTTTTAAATAGGCCTGTATGAAAAAGCTTCAAAGGCAGATGTTGACAGAGTCTTGAAAATGTGTGAGGTCTGATGAAACTAACATATTTTCAACATGATTTAAAAGACATAAAGGTTTAAATGGCACTAAAAGTTGCTCTTAGTTTAGGTTTAGTTGCACGGCATGAGCCCAACTTAAGCTTCAGTGGGATTTATATCACAAGTGTGTGTAACAGAAATCTGACCCAGTACCTACATACACATTTTACACATATAACAGTATTAGGATAGATGTTCTGATTATGGCAGATTACTTACACCCATGTAAAAACAGGAATTAGTACCCAATAAGAAGTGCTTAGAGGGCCTAAAACATCAAAGATAAACATCAGGCCAAAGGCTACATTAGTAACACAGCATGATACCAGCCCAGTTTAGCATTAGCACATTAGCAATACCCATGTCCGGAGACAGCCTATGGTTATGAAATGTATAATAAGAATATAAGACATATTATAAGAAGCTGAATCTTTGGCTAGAAGTTATCAGACCTGAAGAAGACAGGTCTATTGCTAACTATTTTATGATTTTTTTTTTTCTGTTTAGGTAGTCTTGAAGCTAATGGGTAAGGATACTGGGATGCACTGGGAAGGATTGGCAATCCTGAACATCAGGAGACACAGAGATGCTGGAGCATCCTGGCGCTGGACCAGACAGTCCTTTAAATCTGCCACTATGGCAAATCTCTAATCTGGAGATTTACTCTTTTATCTGTCCACAGCTCAGTGTTTGTCCTTCTCTCCTGCTCTGTTTGCTCTTCCTCTAAAACAGAGTGATCTGTAAGTATTTCAAACACACATTTATTGCTGAAATGTGTTATTAAAGATGGACTAATTCTCTGTACATTTATCTACACTACTCTTTGGCCCCACCCCCCTTCATCAGGTTCCCAAAACACACTCTCTCAGACACAGTCCCAGCTTTTGCAGATGGGCACATAATGCACAATCAGCCAAACAAGACGGTTTGATTTCTGTGAGAATGTTGGACTCCTGTCTCTTGGAGGGCTTTCTTGGTGGATGCTGCTAGCAGAAGTCACTGGGTGTTAGCTCTTCACACAAAGCCAGCACCAGTCACTTCTAATCCGGATGCCTCCTTAAACTAAACACATACATGCCAGAACAGTGGAGTTGAGCGAAGCTGTACTGGTCAAATGAACAATGCCAGATCACAAAAAGAAACACAATATCCAATCTTGAGATCTTGAGACTAAGCCAGGATTTAGAGTAACTAAAGCTTGGATTGACTTCATGGGTATGGGGCTGGATGCAGAGATTTGTCTGTTTGTGTCTCAGAATTTCAGAAATGCAAGAATTTTAAAACCACAGTGATAGAGCACTTAAGATGAGCTGTTTTAACAAACTTAGACTTTGCAGGACAAAACTAGGACTCTGCAACTGCACACACTGTGGGGTCATAATGTGACAATGATGACTTTCATTTTTCATGCTCCCTCACTATAGATCTTTAAAAGTTGTCCAAATTTCCAGTGACAATCAGGCCATATAGGCTGCCTAGGCCCAGTCCACATAGTCCACATACTCTTGCGTGTTAATGAACTGAATATTCTTCTTCGGCCTTCTTCTAACCACTGTCTAAAACAATGCCATCCTCATGGCTGCTTCTCTGTACTTGGGAACTCACAGCAATTATGCCCAATCAGAGGGCCTCAATAGGAAGCGACTGGGGCTTGTTTGTGTCTCTGTGGTCATTAAGAGGGGGTGAAGAAAAGAATTAATGACTTAATTGAGGAGGAGAGAGAAAAAGGGGATCGCACAGACTCTGAGAGTGAGAGAAGCGCATGAATGGGGCGCCTGGAACGCTCCTGGAGCAGGGGATTGTGGGATTGCTGAAGTGTGTCAAGATTTTGGTCGTTCTCCAGAGCAGATGGTGGCTTGTCGTTCGCATACCATCTATTCTCCTCTTTGTCAACCCTCCTCTTTTGTTTTTACAACATCACTTTGCTATGAAAGTTCAGTAAGGAAAAAAAACACAGTGTTCCAGTTTGTCTCCTACAACAGTCTCAGCGTATCTGCCACTTTGAAAAGTTTTGACAAAATCAGTAAGGGTGCAGTGTAGTGGTTGGTGTGCCAGGCTTGGCGCGTTGCTATTCATTCCTCTCTAATGTGGCAGGGTCCCCCCACTGCCAAGCTCCCATTCCTGGTCCACCGACTCCTGATTACTGTGGATAAACACGCAAGAGAAGCTGCACCCCTCTCGCCTCCTCCAGCCCCTCTCCAGCCTCTCTCCAGCCCCTGTGGAGACTTGAGAGATATGCTACCTCCAGGAAATTCTGGCTCAGCTCTCTCCCTCTATTCCTTTTCCCCATCCAAGACTTCAAAATGACAAAGTAATCACTCGGAAAAGCAGAATTTTTGATTGTTAATGCCACAGGGTTTACAGACGTGATGATGGCAAACCACTTTTAACTGTTTTCCTTTCATGTGTCCAGCTTCCTGGAAGCGTTCCCTGTCTGTAAACAACAACAGAGGCTTATTTGGGAAATGGCTAGCACCTTTAGCAGGGCTGCATAATTAATGTATGCTAATGCTAACAGTGTATTCAAACGTGATCCTTTTAGACAACAGCGCTGTTTACCCCCTTATTATGCCCCCTGATCGGCCACTCCACACCGGCTACAGGAGGCCAGGGCTAGCATACCGCGGCTAGCACAAAGACGCAGGATTAGCATGACAGAGAATACCAGGGCATCACATGTTAATGTAAGAACTATAGCCATAACCTTTGGGGCCTATATCCTGCATACCTCCTGCTTTAAGCTTTTCAAATGTGTCCCTGGTTTCTGTTTTCGGACACACCGTCTCCACTGTCTTGGTTGGTTCACAGGCTTCTGCTCTTTCTCAGTAGACGTCTGAAGAGCCCTCAAACGCAGCAGAGGAGATGGGGACAGGTCATGGGGTCACTGAGAAGCACAGAAGAAGAAGAGGAGAGCTCTCTGTCTGCAGAAGTGAAGGATAGCTGCAAGAGGAGGGCCTCTCATTGATGGAGTAAGGACCAGGTTGGTTGTACTTGAGAGCTCGGGGTCTCTATGGCGGGAGGTGATGCTGGAGAGGCAGGTCGCACATTAGCATGTGTTTGGTTTTTACTAGGTCTCCGATGCTCCCACAATCCACACTCACTTGGATCGCTCACTGCCCAAGAGGGATCTGGAGGAGGGGAAAGACGCTTTCTTCTGGGCAATACTATAGATTTCATTATTTTCTTTTGACGCTGCATAACCACTTATTATTATAGCCACTTATTGCAAATTATAGTTTTGGTTTTTTGCATTCACAGTGTTGTATTTTATTATTATTATTATTGTTGTTATTTTGTTGCTAACCCTCTATCTCTAAGTATCTCTAATATTCTAGTTAAACAGATAATTAAGTGTATTTTTTATCTTTATTTTTGCATATTTTTATTCTTCTGAACTTTGCATTGCAACACTGGAATTCCCCCATTGTGGAACAAATAAAGGCTCTTTTACCTCTTATCTTAACCACACAATCAGTGATCAGAAAATCTGCAGTATATTTTCACTCTTAATTTCTGATGCAAGACTTCCACCTGTGGGTCACAATCTCTCCACTTGGGTGATATTAAAACATATTTCAACGTCAGCTTCTATTCCTTTGTTTCTTTTATGAATTCGCTGGTCGTATGAAGATCGCCTCCAGCTAACTCCTCAAGGTGATACAGTCTGGGAACGCATTTTAACTCCACCAAAGCCCCTCTCTGAAGCACCAAAGATCAGACCAAATGCACCTCCCTTGTTTGACTTAGCTCATCAAAGATTACCTACAATTACAGGCAATTAAGAGCAACTTTGTACGCCATCACAAGGTCAAAAACATGCAAAACTGACCAATTTTAACAACCGAAAACACAGTACTTGAGAATGTGTTCATCATATCACTAATAATCTCATCTTTTGTTTGATAATAAGCTGTGCTATTTGTAATTGGGAATAATAATAACGGCTATTACAGGTTATGGGGCTGCAGTGGATGCTTTGTGCTGCTGAAAAACTGTACAGAGGTTGTGGTTAAAGTGGGCAGCGTGGAATAAAGCAGAGGTCCTTGGAGTTATTATGCGGATTACAAAGATGCCATCGAGCAGGTTAATCATATGCTTTAGTCCAGCTCGCCCTTTCATGACCCTGGACAGATGTACATTTTTACAGGGTGTAATAATTTAGAAATTGAATATGGAGATTTGCATTTAATTATAACATGTTGGAGGTGACCTAGTACTATTAAGATTAAAGTCCTAAATGGTCACATCACACATACAGGTAATATGTATGTATCTGGTAATATGTAAATTAAATGTAGACACTGCTAATAGACACTGCAGGCACAGTTGTAGAATAAATAGTTGTAGAGATTTGAAGAGAAGAGGTGGAGCAAGAAGTTTATTGACTACAAATTGATTGATTACTACGGGACCAGGCAACAGCAGACATGAATCCCCAAGACATGTAATAGTGTAGTGCAGTCTAGTGCAGTCCAGAGTGAGTATGTTTCTCTGATGATGCAGGCTAAGATAACAAGGATTGAGCTGACAGTGAGTGCCCTGAGTACTGCACAGACATTACATTTCAGCTAACATTGGAGAAAATTGTAATTGAACAGTTGAAAACAAAATAATTAATTAAAAAAGAAAAGTTCTGAAACTAAATTTGACTTAATTGATTGAAATTTAAAAAGTACGAGGAAGAAACTGTAACAAATTGCCAACTTCGAGCTGTTTCTTTGGCCCGTTCCTCTGCAGCTGGACTGGACAAATATATTGAACAATATGCACAGACGGGCTAATGACAAAAGCACGTTCTTAACACAAAACAATGTGGTGATACTCCAGATCAGACTTGTCTCCTCGTGGCTCATGATAATAGCTGCAAACAAAGACGCGGGTGTGAAATGCTTCAGCTGAGTGTGATTACAGCTGTGTCCGTCATTAGGCAGCCTCTTTAATGTAATTGATGGAGTGGATTCTCATAGCAGACCTCAATGGACTGGGCAGGGTCTCCTGGTTTATTTGGACTCATCTGCATTTGCTTCGTGTGTGTGTGTGAGTGAGCCAGTGTGTCATAATTAGGACTTCACACTCTTCAGACACTTAGAGAAAAGAGCAAAACAAAGCGCTGTAATCAGGGAGTGTGTGGATCACATGTCTGAGTACACACTGTTACACACTGTGACTGTTTGTGCGTTATGCATGTGTGTGTTTGGATGTGTGTGTGTGTGTGTGCGTGTGTGGATGGGTGTGTGTGTGTGCATGTGTGCGTGTGCGTGTGTGTGTGTGTGAGAGAGAGAGAGAGAGAGAGAGAGGGAGGAAGAGAAGGAGAGAGAGCGAGTGTTTGCGTTTGCACACGGATCCTGACCCTTCAGAAATGACACGTTTTCTCGATCTCGCCCAGCCTTTCCCCACACATTAGGTGCTTACAAAAGACAGAACACTAATGCATCATCTAATTGGCCTAGGCTCCTGCCTGTGCCTCTCCCTCCATCACTCTATTAGCTCAGTAATTACCCATATGCCTCGGCGAGGCGGGCGTCCAGATAATGGCCGCCTCAAGGGCCCTTGAGCACAGCAGAGAGGGGCCACAGTCTGTCGCCGCGGGAACAGCGCACTCTCCAACTATCTGCATTGGGAACAACACAGGCAAGAGTCTGGCAACTTAAGGCCCCCAAACCCAAACTTCTGCGACCAGAGGAGGGTGGACTTGAGCCGAATGGATCTGATCAGATTATTTGTGTTTGTCTACTACAGGTGATTCTGATTGTGTGTTTCTTTCAGCCAAGAGTCCTCAGGAAATGCAACCAAACATGGCAAATTACACATGGGCTGCCAATCTTGAGAGCCAACCCGAAGTATAAAGTTTTAAAGTGAGATTAAATTGTTCCACATGCTTTTGGGAGTTCTGTAAATTTGGTATATTTATATGTAAAAGGCACTTAATGAAAATGTTATATTAAATGTTATCTATGATGTATACTGTATATACAGCCTACTAATTATCATACTAATATGTACAATCCTCAACATGAGCTAGAATAAAGCCACCAAGTTGCATTTGGTTGTATGAGATCAACACTGTGTCTTAAGGCTAGTTACTGGTAGACTAAATCTAACAAATTCAAATAAGTCTACATATTCCATTAGCAGAAACACATAAATGTGATTTAACAATTGCCTTCTCTCTTTTGGCAAATCTCACACAATCTTTTTTGAAAATGGAAATCATAATTCCCAGATCTTCAGCCTCTTAATTGAAATCGCATAATCTGCTGGAGAATGGGGCTGGCTTCTGTCATGATGTCCCTAAATGACCACTGCCAAAAAGAGTGCGACAAAGACACTCTTAAATAATTCCCTCTTTGCAGCACATAATATGGATTACGTCTGCTCTTTGATCTCGTCTCAATCTGGATATCCGTTGATCTAAACCAAGGCAGATTTTGTGACACTCAAATTGAGCTTTATCTGTTTTTCGTATCACACAAATATTTAAAAAAGCATTGCGTAGTAATGCTAATATAGGCCTAAGAGGGGCTAAGGCTGTAGATCTGTGGGCTTAATCTGGGTTTGGCGAGGGTAGGTATCTTCATAGATTTGACAGAGATCACAGTCTGAATTATCTTTGCGCATTGTGCTAATCTGTTGGCATGAGCACTGCGGTGGACTAAGGTTCAAGTGGGAGGGATTAGAGCAGATCGTAGTAAAGCTGGTCTTGTAGAATGAAAAATGTTTTGCACTGACCAAAAGGGCCACTGGATGTCCCCTCTCTCTGTATCTTGAAATTTTCTGTTGTAAGGAGAGTAAAATAGTTCTCAAGGATTTTAATTATTCTTTGTAGTAAAATGTGAAATCAGTCAAAGTTGTACTGCATAACATTTTGGGTCTGCCACCTGTTTGTTTCCAAGGAAATGTTTTTGCTTTGTTTAGAATGTTCCACTGTAGATTATTATCACGAGGGAGCCCTTATTCACAGAAGGAAGTATTGTATTTTTGAGCAATGGAAACAACCGTAATGAATAAATACTGGATGCATATGTTTAAAGTCATTCCAGGCAAAGCAATAATATCTTCATGGAGACAAGTAGGTAGTGGACCCTCCAACTTTAAAGAAAAAACTGTGTTAGAAAACATATGAGACAAAACTACTGACTGAATAACTGAACTGTACATTTAACAACTGTCTCAAACCACTCAAACAACAACAACAAAAAAGGTTCTACATCCCAATTATCAGTAAATTATATTTTAATGGTGCACTATGTATGTTTTGGTTGTCTATCTCCATGGAGACAAGCAACTGATGCCACCAGGCCAAGTTACAGGTCAAAGCTGTAAAGAAGAGACCATAACAGTAAGAATTCATGTTTTTCAGGGTCTTTTTAAGCAATGCCATACTGTGGAATACTCCAGACCATATTTCTATCAAAATGTACTACAATAAACTTGGATTGGATTGGAACTACTGGTTGCCAGAAAGGAGAGACATAAAAGTCCTAAAATAAATACTACATACCTTCAAACTTTTCATCTAATCAATAAATCAAATAAAGCAGGAAAGTCCAGTCTGTGGTTTAATGGACCACTTGCAGTGTGCCGTTTCTTTTAAACCACCACAATTGTTCCTGTTGAAGATGACTTCATGGACATTGTGCCAACCAATAAGGTTTGTAACTTTGATAATTGTTGGTTGCCGGTTCAAAGCCCCACACTTTGCTTATGCCTCTTGATAATTCTCTCTGGAGAGTGATAAAATCTCTCAGGATAAATGAGTGATTGGACTGGAGGACTTCTGAAGTACAACTCAGCAGTCCTTTAGCCGCTCATGTTAGCTAAATGGAGCTGTGGAGTTGGGAGGATGAGGAGGCTGCGGAGGTCAAAGGTCATCATATAGCCCTGCAATTGGTCCACTCTTGGATCTACATGCGACCAATCACGTTCTCCACAAATCCTTGACCCCTACGCCCCGAGATACAGTAAGTGAGGGCCCATTTGCTTTCAGCCAACCACAAAGCCTTAATGAATCCTAATTGAACAATTGCAATCTCTCCAATGATTTTATTTGGTTAAGGCCAGTGTGACCGAAATAACATGGTGTACTTATCTTCATGGAAATGTATTATTGTTAAGTATCTAGGGAGTGCTGTTTCCTATAATGGATAAAAAAAATCTAATTAATAATCAAGAAAAAAATAAAAGTAGAAAGGATTGATTTGTGATATATTGCTTTATTCAGCCGAACACAATCTTGTATTCTTTTGGATCTGATAATAAGGGTAATAGGTCTTTGGATGTCCTTTTAATTATCTTCACTGTAGCAAGAAACTAGCATCAGTCCAATTAAAACAGAATTCACTACATCTTTCTCTGGTTTATTACGGTGCTTTAGTGAAAGATGAGTGAACAATAAGGCCACTTTAACAATGCCATTAACAGTGCTCAGAGGATTCTTTGATTTAGTCTATTACATGAGTCTATAAATATTCTTCTTGTAATTAGTAGAGAATTTAACAAAGAAAATGTATATAAAAGGCAGCCATTTTGTAGTTTATCACATGTAGGCCAAAACATAAAGATAAAATTATCCATTTTGACATAGGCAAAACTATAATAATAATAATCATGACGTTGCATAGGACTTATTTTCATTCAGTCCATATATGAAGGTTGGCGGTTCAAATCCCACTCTTGATGTAAACATTATTGGTTGAGGGGTCAGATTTATTGACCCACAGGCTGGCGGTGTGATTCCAGCTACTAAAGATGAATACTGTTGTTCTGTCCTTGGGCAAGACACTTAACCCACCGCACTCCCAGTATCTGTGTACACTGGTGTATGAATGTATGTCTGAACAGGTTAGTGGTTCCTTGATGGAAAGAAATGTGAGTGCCTTGAAGGTGGAAAAGCCCTATATAAAAATGATACTTCTAAGTTACTTTTGACCTGGTGTAGAGAACAGAGAACAACAACAGAAGGCATTAAACAATCTCTTTTGCCAAGCCCCACAGAAACAGTTTTGCAGTTGGACCTCCCAAAAAAACCACACAATATTATTTGATTGGAAGTCAACATGGAGACAAATCCTTAATCCACTGTTTATCACTGTGGTCCAAAATTGTGAAATGTCTTGTAATTCACAGAAGAAATGACCAAGAACAACAGCCGCCAGATTTGAAGAAACAAAAAACAGATTAGTGTTAATGTCAAACGATTACTGCCCGAGTAATGAAAAGGATCGAAAATGGCGGGATTACAGAGTCTCCACAACAGCCCGTTTTGGGGAAGGGTGTCTGGTTGTCAATTCTACACCTTCAGGCATTTTAATAGGTCCGAGGAGAGGTCTTTGGGATCCTCTTCTAGGACTATAGTGATCCTGCCTGGCCCTTTGAAGGCTCTTGGATTGGTCTGAAGGGGTTGGAGTGTGTGGGCCATACCAAGGCTTTTTGGGAGGGGTCCAATGTAAGAATGAATAGAAGAAAAAAGAAAAAAGAACAGAGGGAGAGATTTAAGGATGCTAAGCAGATCAGGCTCTTTGTGTGCGGTCAACTCAAGCCACTTGAAACTTTTTTCAACTGTATTGAGCTAATTCTCCCAATCCCGTGGTTGGCACTTGTTGTAATGTGTGTAAAACATGTATGATGAACACTAGTGAGTCTTAGACATTTAATACTGCTTTCAGATGGAAGTGTGACCTCATTGGTCTTTGCAAGAATTGAAGCTACAACTTAGCAGTAAGCACCAGTAAGCATTATAAGCATTATTCTTTTTGTACTACTGTAGTGCAATCACAATCACATACACCTTTTTTTCTTTTAATGTGTCATTAGTCTAACAGAATCTAATATTAAGGGAGAAGACACTATAATAACTACACTTCTAATAGCCTTAATAAAGCATGAACAAAGACTTAATTCATAATGAATACACGGTTTATTAAGAATGTTTCAGGCTTACAGACTACTTCATTCATACCCTAACCCTAGATTTTCCATAGACAGGTAGGTTTCTGTTCAGAGTGCACATCTACTTCAGCAGTATTCACATTTGAGAGTTGACTGAAATATGAACCAATGAACAAATAAAAGAATCCCAAGAACATGTTTGCAGAGAGAGTTATTTGTTATTTGCAGAAGACTTTCTAAATAATTGCAGCCTTTGCAGTTTGGTAATTGCAGCAACTCAAATTGCTATTTTGATTTGTGGAGCCTGACTCCTTAATTAAGCAGTTTCATTGAGCCTGAATCATTCTTATCTGTTCATTATGAATGACGCCTTTAAAATCTTTGAAGGCAAATTATTATAAATATTGTATTAAAAAGTGGCACCAAAATACTTTTTATTAGCTCATGTTTAAACTTTTGCACTCTGATAAGAAACTAAAGTGTGTTTGAAAGTCTTTAACACCACTTCAACCCGCGCAGCATCTTTGTATTTACAGATCAACAAAAAAGAGCAACAGTCAATAATCTGTTTTCCCAACCGATTTTGAATCACTCTTTCAAATATTTGTGTGTGAAGTCGTGTCCTTTAGGATTTCAGATGGCCACAAACAAGCAGGAAACAAAAGGATGAACAAACAGATGAGGCATAGACACAGAGTGGTTTGAGGATGAGCACTGCTAATCCTGTCCTCGCTAAGGCTAATGCTAATGCGAAGGGCTGTTTATCAAATATATAATCGACATTAGTTAGAAAAACAAGGATGTGCCAGCGCTCTGCTCTTTGTTCCGTGATGCTGGAGGAGGGAGATTAAGACAAGCTTTAGCCACGCTCAAATGGCTGCAAGGAGAGGGCCATAGATGAGTGCACAGTTAAGACAAGGATGATTTTAATTAAGGGAAATGTCATTAGATTAGATACAAAAGACAGAGTTATAAAGGCAAACTATGTATCAGGAATATAGATTGGTCTGGAATGTTCCACAGTTTGGCATTAAATGTATGTATGTGGAGACAAACTGGTGACGATGCAAGGCCGAGTGACAGGGCAGATCTGTGGAGAGGCGGCTAAGCTTATGGTAGAAATGCATGTTTTTTTAAATTCATAAAAATATATAAAAAATGTAACTGGGCAGATTTAGCATGACGCCATACTGCGATACATACCAGGCATCACCAAGGGGTCAAGCATGTGGAATACCAGAAAAGTTACACAATGCACCTTTAATGTAAATAAATGATTTTACTCGTGACAATTTATAGTCATATTTGGTCTTACTTTATGTAACGCTTTTCCACCTTCAAGGCACTCAAAGAGCTTTAGACACAAATCACTTTAGATACAACAACAGCGTTCATCTGTGGTTGCTGGAATCGTACTGCCAACCTGTGGGTCAGACAATCTGACCGCTCAACCAATGATGTTTACATCGAGAAGGCAATTCAACCTTTGGATCAGTGGACACACCACCAACTGAGCTACTGTCACCCCAGTAATTAATAAAAACTGTAAAACAATGCATTCCTCTTCATAGAAACACCTTCATATGATAATCCCAGTGTGTCCATATTTACCACCAGCCCCCGTCACCCGGTCCTGTGCAGTTTTAGGGATGTTGTCGGCAGTGTTGCGGGGCAGTTTTCGTGGCTAAATGTTTCCTGGGTGACACTGGGGCACCCCTCTTCCACTGAGCGCCTCCCTAGGGCCACCAGGAGAAACAGAGGTAACCTATTTTCTTTGGCAAGGTTTATCCGTCACCAGGAGTTTGCAGTTGTTGGGGATTGTATTGGCTCATACCTTGGAGATAGTGGTGGTCCTTTAGTGTTAACTGTTGGGTTTTTTTCACACATTTTTTCCTGTTTTAGTTTGCATCTGCTTGGGGGGATTAGTTGCAAGTTAGTTGTAAATTAGGTCAATAAAAGACACTAAACGCGAAGTATTTCAATAGAGTGTTAGCCCACAAATGCAGTGGTTGTCGGTTCTATTCCAGCATCAACCTGTACAAACTGCTGTTGAAGCATTGGATAAGACATTATGCCCACTTTGAATGCCTGAGGCCATCATAGACTGTATAAAGAAGTGTATGAAGACTGAAAAAGAGAGGGGCAACAATTTTCAGTATAATGTAAACTAGAAATCAAAGTCAATGGATCCCAAAGCGTCTCTATGCTCACTTCCTATTTGGAAGGCGGCTAGTGGGTTAGCTATGTCCATTTATATACAGTCTATGGGGACCATACGCATAGATCTGCAGCACAGGTTTACCTTCGGGCAGCTGTAGTTACAGAAGTAACCACCACCAAACATAGAGCTAATGAAGGATGTATGAAATTATAATCTGACTTTGAGACAGGACTGTAAAGGACTAATACTTAGACTTAGACAAACATAACTGATTCACACAAGGGAAATTATTTGGCCACAGTAGCTCACATATCACAATCAATATAATAACAAAAAGCAGATAGATGTTAATAATTCATATATTACACTAAACCAACCACTTAGCTCCTTTTAGCATTGCACATTTTTGATTTATTCATGCTGATGATGAGACATCCTTTTCCAGAGTTAATATAAAAATGTCCAAAAGTACAAGAAAAACTATTATAAGGTATAAGAATAGAAGCTTCAACATCCTAATCCAATTCCATATTACTATAGACAGCCAGGTATGCAAATCCTTGATCACAGGTGGTCTCTTCTTCTTTTCCTCACTCTGCACTGACCTTTGCCCTCTTCTCCTTCTACTGTAGCGTCTTGCAGCAGCCTTCAGAGCGGCCTGGAGTCATCTATGTGTGGCTCCTATCCAGGATCCAGATGACACCTGTGAGCCTTGGCACCGCTCCTGTTTACCGTAGCTGTTAGCAAGCTTTCATGTCCAACAAAACAGCAACATCACATTGTGTTTCCTCTCTATCACTCTCCCATTCTCCCACCTCGTACGACTCCGGCCCACCTCGGCGCATGTAATTATTTGTGAATGTCAAGGATATCCGTGAGGACCCCAGTGCTTCTCTCCAACGCCTGGCTGATTTCTTCATATTGTGTAACATTTTTCCGCATTGTCCAAGAGCACTCATAAACATACTTCATACACAGCATCTCTGAAGTGTATTCCATTGTTCCTCAAGAGGAGAGACAAGGGCAGGAGCTCTCTACGCGGACACTGGCACATCTCCTGAAACAATGCCTCATTCGCACAAACATTTGAAAACGCCGAACCTTGACCACTTACGGCGAGAAAGGAAATTAGCCGCGCACAAAGCTTTGGCTCTCATGTACAGCCTAAAATGCACTCTCGTCATCGCAAGTGGAGGGGCTATTATAAACAATTATTTTAGCCCTTCACGGACAGTGCGCTCTTTGTGATGCACAGTGTTTGGGAGCAAAGAAGTACAGGCGGTAATCAGTGAGGAGCGCTGTGGTCAAGGTAAGGCTGCCGGCCGACCTGTACGTGTGTGTGTACATGTGTGTGTGTTTCAATAAGATTAAATGGTGCACAACTTTTCACTGCAACAAATATACTACTTTTACTTATGTTTATATACGACAAGAGTTATATTATTCCAGCTGTCATTTGGTTTGGAGAAAAATGTATAGAACTGGTATCTCTAATTGATAATGTACTTTTTACTTCTATAACAGTGATTGCACAGTAAAATTTGCTGTCTTTGATCCAAGCAGTAATAATGATATAGTTTTGTAGTATGTATTACAAGCTGTACTTTGTCCTGTGCTCATTGTACCTCTACAAATAGAACTGCATATTGGCTTTGTGCCTATGAGCATGACACCTCACAAATTTTACCTTCCTTGGCTGGAACACTGGGGTAGGGTTGGTTTCTTCTTCACTGACAGTTTTCTAAAAGACAAGAAAAAATAAATAATCAAAATTGGCTTCTCAATACAAAACAATGTTACATGTACAAATTTCTTTCGCCCATTTACATAACTCTTCTTTATGGAATTGCATACTATATTAATAATGACCTACATGTAATTTGTAAAAGGGAAGACAAAGGCTAATTTTGGAAGGTTGTCTGTGACAGAGGACACTGATAAGAGACAAAAAGAGGTGTGAGACGAGTGGGTGGACACTGGGCATGGTGGCAGTAGGCACGGGGGCTTAATGAGAGGTGAGCCAGAGGAGAGCCAGAGCAAGGGCAGACAGTGGAGAGGTGAGAGAAGGAGGGAGTGAGTGATAGATGGTACAAGCAGCACAGAAAGAGGAGAGGAGGGGGCAGACTTTGGAAAAACACAAGCAGTAAACAAAAAAGCCAAGAATAGAGTCCAGGTGTGAGAAGTGAAGAAAAACAGGTGGTGCAGGAGAGACAGGGACGGAGAGGACACAGGAGGACAGAGGAGGACAGGGGAGGACAGAGGGAAGGAGGTGGAGGTGTACAGCTGCGCATCGCATGGGACTGGACCGAAACCCTCCCCAAGGTTCTTTAGCACAACTTTTACACAACTTTTTATGTGTTTACAGCTGAATGAAAAACAGCATATCACAGATTAGAGCCTTTGTTTGAGCAATGTAATGGTATATGTGATAATGCTGTCCACATAGTAAATTATTGTGATGTTGTTTTGTATTTTTGTTGATGTCTGTGGCATTGTATGTGTACTTTTTGTTGTATTATTGTTGAAAAATGACTGTAAATATCTATATTACAAGGAGGACAATTCATATTAAGCCCCCAATCCATATTAACAGTCATTTATAATGTAATGTAAATTAACAAAGATGAATTTGAAGATGTTTTGACACAAACTGACATGGATTAAGCATTTTCTCCTGAACTATAAGATACAAGCCAGATTTAACTCTATATAAACTCATTTTGAAAAAAGTATAAACAAAATTTCTATGTTTTGTACTACAGCTTTGAAATATAGCATTATAATGGTTCACTTCCACCTTCAGCCCATAGCTGTCGGTATTAGAATAGACACTTCCAGCTTCCATTGACCTAATCTGACCTAGGAGTCCTTCTGATTGGCCGTTGCTTCTTATATGTAACCTATCAACAAAGGATACACTCTCCTTAGATACAAAACGGCTGAATGGACAACGCAGATAAAACTTGGCTAGGTCCCAACTTGTGAAGGAGTTTGGGACAACGGCAGCGCCACCATGCACGGTCCACCATCACCCCCCCCACCCCTCCACCCCCCAATAAAGGTGATGTATGGCCGGGGGACGGGTGTGCCCTTGTCATCGCCCCGTGTGTGAAAAATGCTGATTGATGGAAGTGAGGAGAGGATGAGGAGAAGGAGGAGAAGCGAAGCAGGTGATGGGGAGGTGACAGTGATGGAGGACGGGTACAGTGCGGCGCCACATCTCAGACAGCTGTTTAGCGACGGGGGCTAACAGCGGAGCACGTGAGGGGACGCATATGTGAAGGTGGCAGGGCTGCAAGAAAGGTGAAGAACACGCGTATTTATAGACAAGGAGCGAACAAGGATGGGTACTTATGCATATGTGAATGTGCGTGTTTACAAGTCAAGACAAATGTTTAAACTAGGAGTAACTAGTGTATAAGGTGAGGGGTAAAAGGTAGTGGTGTTGCCACAATACCAAAATTTAAAACTTGAAGCAGTAATTTTTAAAATAATAGTATTTTTTTGTGTGTGTTCATGCAGTATACTCATTCTGATAAAGCTTAACATCATTCAAAACCATTGTCCTGGAAATGTTAACTTTTGTCCTGTTTGCGTGATTGTTTTGTGATGATCCTAGGTCAAAAGAGTAGTTTCAAAACTAGTTTTAGTATGGATTAATATCAGATTTTTGATACTTTGGTAAACCCTCAAAGGTAGAAGTGGGGAGGAAGATTGAAAGCCTGAGGTGACAGATGGTTCTGCTGCTCTGGTGGATAAGAAAGAGGCAGGTCAATGATAGGGACATTGCACTGCTGTGCCAAGGACACCTCCAGCTCAGTTATCTTGTTATCTGGCATACGTCATCAGAGGCTATAATACTCCCTACTCCCTGTAGACAACCAGTGTCCTGCCTGTCTTTACAACTCTCAGTCTATACTTCCATTATTCTACAACAATAACAGAAAAGGAAAGGATAAAAAATTTTATAGCTGTGCCATGACTGAGTGAGATGCATGGGTTGTGATTGGCTGATAGCAATAGACAAGCATAGCATAATATTTCATTGTGGGATTATGTGAAACTTTTTTGTGAGACATCAAGTCCTTATTCATGCATTTCTGAACAATACAAAATTATTACTATTAACAATTCAAAGCTAAATATTTAATCTTTTGAATGGGGAAAATTCCTCAAAACTGCACATATAAACAGGAAGTTGAAACCCATGAATAACTGAACTTGACCAGGCTTTGGTGACTCACAATAAAGAGACAAGTGTGGACCAAACCATGGCAGACGAGGTGGTCAAAAATCACACATCTAAAGTAAAAAGGTTGGGGACACGCTTTAGAAGCAGCTCCTCATCCCTTGTAGCTGGTGTCCTTTAAGGCCCTGCTATAGCCTGCAGTGTGCCCTGAGGCAGTGAGGCCAGCCTGTGTGTGGCAGGAGCCCAGATCTGCTCCACAAACACAGCTGAAGCCCAGGGGCAAGTGCTGCTCTGGGCCATCACACCCAACTCCCCAGAGGCCCCTTTAAGAGCAGCCCCATTATGTGATATGAATAGTGTCTGGGTGCGCTTGGATGTGACTTTTAGCCCAGCAGGTATCCAAGGGCCGTGCATAGGATAGAGAGGGGGGTGAAGGTGGGTTTAGGAGATGCCCCAGCCCAGAGCCCTGTGGAGTACTGTATATATGAGCTGTATCTGTCACAGAGGAGGGAGGCAGACCAAGAGGTACAGACATAAATCACACAGCTTGTGTCACTCATCATTGTCCGGTAACAACTCCTGACTGCGACCTACACATCAAGAGAAGGATACAAGACAATACAGTGATCATAGTCAATTCACAAGAAGTGAAATTGCAATGTATAATTATTAACTGCATGGCTGATGTGCTCTTGAGTATGGTATCGAGTCCCAAACTTTTACAGGCAAACACATATTCTTCTTATTTATTATTTTAGCATTTTGAATTTGAATGCTTTTTAATTTTTGTCATAGGCCCAAGCTGCCTCTATAATTAAATTTCAAAGTACTATTTTTTCCACCCCCAACGGCTAACTCATAAATCTGACACAGAATTAAAATTTGTTTCTTACTAGATCTTATTTTATAATATTTTGGTTGGATAATATATTGTGTATTTCTCCAATTATAGCTTTATGATAGAGCTACACACGCCAACGCTACTACAAGGATCCAGTAAAAAGTTGTTGTGGTTTTATTCTTTTGTTCAACTATACATTTTATATCACACTCTTTGAAGCCTGTGGTCTGTTTCTTCTTAAATATGAAGTTTTCTAGGGCTGAAGATGATGACAGTGTGTCTGCAGTATGAAAGTAGTGTGCTTAAATGAACGCCAGTGTAAAACGCTTCAAAGTGGGACAAGTTTAATTGAGGACGGGATGATCAGGAGATGGGTGAGGGGTGAGAGAAGGAGAGGAGGGGTGAGAGGAGGTCCCAGGACACTGTAA
The DNA here is from genome assembly GCF_026225935.1 of Boleophthalmus pectinirostris. Lineage (NCBI taxonomy): Eukaryota > Metazoa > Chordata > Actinopteri > Gobiiformes > Gobiidae > Boleophthalmus > Boleophthalmus pectinirostris. Next base: position 18,438,234 of record NW_026571036.1, on the reverse strand, counting down.
AGGGGGAGAGGAGAAGAGGAGGGTGAGAGAAATACAGGAGGGGTAGAGGAGGGGCGAGGGAGGTCCAGGGAGGGAGAGGAAAAGAGGAGGGGTGACAGCAGGAGAGGAGTGACAGGAGGAAAAGAGGGGTGAGGGTGGTCAGGACAATGTGAGAGGGGAGAAGAGGAGGGGTCAGAGGAGTAGAGGATGGGTGAGAGGAGGAGAAGAGGGGTGAGGTAGGTCTGGGACACTGTAAGGGGTGAGAAGAGAAGGGATGAGAGGAAGAGGAGAGGGGGGGTGTCCCGGGACAGTGCACTTGTGACATAGAACAGTATTGACAGGCAGAGCTGATGCCCCTGAGAAAACCTTCAGAATTCAATCCCATTGATTGTTAGAGAGGAGCGGAGGACGAGGGCCGCTCTATACCCTGAGTCACACATGCTCTCACACATGCCATGTCCACATCACTGAATACATCTGCTGCAGCCCAGCCGGGGGTTATGTAGGGCTGCTTCAGATCTTTTTTTATGTTTTTACTTTTTGTGTTTTGTGCTTGAATTTTCTGATCAAATAGTAGTTACATTACCCACACAAAAAATACTTCAATGTTTTATTGCAGAAACAAACTGTCACTTGCTTTTTTTTTAATACGAACTACTGACTATATTTAAATTACACATTATATTAACAATTCTTTAGCATGAATTAGTAGACAAGACAAGACACAATAGTGGATCTATGAGAATGAGACAAGATGTGATTTTGACATTGTTTATAATAAACAAATTGTGTAATCTAGTTCTCAAGTTTAGCCTCACCATCATAGACTGTATAAAAAAGTGGACTAAGCGAGTGTGACGTCACCCACAGCGTCCAGCGCCACTCAAATGAGGCTTGTGATGCTAATGGCTACAGAAGCGAATTTGGAGCCTGGCACTATATTATGAATAGAATTTTTTGACAGACAAAATAGTAAAAAGAAAAACAAAACACCAGGGTCATGCAAAGCGGGTTAATATGAACATTTAAAGACCAAAATGACGAGGCTCACAGCAGCGGTTACAGAGAGAGGAGCCACAGTATATCAATGTAAGTCAATGGGAGCCAGGGTCAAAAGGAGCTAGAAGAGCCGCATGCGAACTACCTGTTTGGAACGTGGCGGCTAGCACGTTCGCGATCAGTTTATATATACAGTCTATGCTCACCATTTATGATTTACTTTATTAAATATTATTTAAAAAATCTCACAAGATCATTTTCAGCATATGAGCACAATCTTGTGTGTACTTGGCATTAGCATTGGCACATTCAAATCATTCTTTGTGAAATGCAGCCACGTCAATGTTTGCTTGACTTTGACCTCACAATGTTTTTTACACAAGTTAAAATTTTACCAATAATTTTTTTTAAATGTGATTTTAATTCCTGATGATTGCAAGATTATGTCTAAATGTCAACAACGTAAGTTACAATATGAGACCCAGCTCTCCCTGCAATGCTTTGTTTGTTTGTTTTGTTTCCTTATAGCATGCACCATAACCCAAGTTGCCCACAGCTGAGCCCATGTGAGACAGACATGAGGAGGCTGTGGTGACTGGGTGGCACAAAGTCCATGTGTTGTATGACCTTGGTCACTGCTGAGGGGACCTAGTTTCTTGCCAAGCCAATCAATAAGCTAAACAGGCGGAGGATGGCTATTTGGAGCATGGGAAGCCAAACTCAAATACTGATAGGTTATCTGCCTGTCCCAGCACCACTTCTGTGCAAATATTGGACCAGCACATTTTTCATGGTGACTTGCATTTGGAAAAAACGGGGTGGGGTGGGGTGAGGGGGACAAACAGGAGCTTCGAGGGGGTGGAACAGGCATGGTTGAGTGGATATGAAGCAGACTAATGCAGCCCCCCCTCCTCCCATTGGCTCTCCTTATAGCGCCAAACCTTAAAACAAGTGGGCAACACTTGTTTGTCTGAGATCAAGGTCAAAGTGGGTTTTACAAAACAAACCCCTGAATGCACCATTGAATTTGTTTGTGGAATAAGTCTTTGATCAGCTCAAATCAAGTCTATTTTTATTCCATTCATAAACAAATCAAAGTAATTATCTCACGTTTCCCATTTAAATACTTAACTGAACATTTCAAGTATTATTAATTATTTACTCAATTCATTAAAAAAATAAGCAATGTTAAAATGTGTGTAACCTTATTGTTTCATTCACACATGTCTGAGTAATCCTTTATTAATGATCTTTCTGTAAAACTCAAAATCCTTTGTTCCACCTTGTGATGTAATGAAGTAGTTTTCAAGTTAACAGCTTCCTTTTACTTTCAGTTCGGTAGAGATGGGCAATTCCGGGCTGAAATCATCCAAATGATTCTAGTGAAGATGTATGGAGTTTACAAACACAGTGGAGCACTTCCTGTATGAGCGTTTTTCATTTGAGAGAAGAACTCAGCCTAAATATTCAGGGTTTGTGTGAATGAAACAAAACACAAATCCAGTTATGTTTTTGATGAGGAAACAACATTATAACTTAGATCAGAAAATAGTGTAATACGGGACTTTTAACTGATCATTTTAAGTATTAATTATTTTCTCAATTCAGTCAAAAATAACATAAGAAGATCCATTTATTTGAAGTCAACATTTCTTTGCATGTGTACTTGGGCTAACCTGTAATCTTAACAACCACAGAGACTGGTGATTTAGTCTGCATTATCAGCCCTGAACGCCTCATTGATGTAATATAATGTAAGTGTAAAATTGGTTGAATGAAAGCAGCAGGTGTGACTTTGACTTTATCTGTGCCAATGGTCATGCTGATTTTACAAAGAATCTATTCATATTTTTGCTTGCTTAGCTTTCTTCTTAAAGCTATTGTGTGACTGTGATAATCAAACTGCGTTCCTGACAGCTGGTTGGTGTGACACTTCTCACATACAGACTTTTTCTCTGCGTTTACTCCAAGTCGTCAAAGCATTTCCTCTGCAGCGCTTTCATTTCATTTTCACCTGATGTTGTTTGAATTAATCCAAGAAACAGATTAAACCCGTTCATTTATTTCCTCATCTGGAGAGAAAAACATGTGGAGCACCAAGTCTTTGATTTGCATCTGTCCAATTATGGTTTTTCAATATTTGTATAAACATCCAGTTGTATTGTCTTTAAAAAGTTACAGTGCATACACATGCTATCAGAGGAGGTTGTAGTAGTGGTGATGGTGGAAGTGGAGTAGCAGTAAAAGCAGAGGCACAAGTTACAAAATGCACTACTACTACTACTACCTACTACTACTACTACTACTACTACTACTACTACTACTGCTACTACTACTACTACTACTGTTGTTGTTACCAGTACTACAGCTGTTACTACTACTACTTTTGTTATTACTGCTACTACCATCACCACTACTACTACTACCACTACTACTACTACTACTACTACTACTACTACTACTACAACTACTACTGTTGTTGTTGTTACCAGTACTACTGCTGCTGCTGTTACTACTACTACTACTACACTATTGCTACTGTTACTGCTACTATTACTGTTGTTGTTGTTACCAATACTACTGCTACTACTGCCAGTATCACCAATACCACCACCACCACCACTACTACTACTATACTACTGCTACTACTACTGTTGTTGTTGTTGTTGTTACCAATACTACTGCTGCTACTGCTACTACTTTTGTTATTACTCTTACTAATACTACTATTACTACCATCCCCACTACTACTACTACTACTGCACTACTACTACTACTACTTCTACTACTACTAACTGCTAATACTAATACTAATACTACCACTACCAGCAAATATCAGGTAGTGGTACTACTACTATTACTACTACTACAACTACTACTTCTACTACTACTAGAGTAGTTATTGTTACCAATACTACTGTTACTACTACTACTAACTACTAATACTAATACTACCACTACCAGCAAATATCAGCCTTTAGTATGCAGAAGCATTTAATAGTGTAATGTCAATTTGTGTAATAATTCTGAAATAAATTTGGTTCATAATTTGGGCATCTTTTCCACCCCTGACAGTTGGACTAAGTCTTTAGCAAATCAATACAAGTGTGAATTTCCCATATGAGAAGTGTGTCTGGGATTTGCGCACTGTTGTCTAAGTGATCTGTGGATGAGGGCAGCTGGATGTGATCAATAATACATGAGTGACACATGCCAACCAGTGTCTCCAAAAGTCCCTACAGATGCAACTCGCAGTTTTAGCCTGATTTGTGAGTGCAGTACAAGTACAAAAGTGTGGTATGACAGCCCTCGGAGATACCTCAAAGAGCAGAGGTGGAAGGGGGAAAGAGAGAGGGGGGAGGGAGAGTGGGAGAAGGGGGGGGTGCATCAGGTGTACAGGAGTCAAAGCCAGCTCGTGTTGGGTACAGCACAGAGCGGAACAATGACTTCAAGAGAAAAAAACATAAATTATTAGAGAGGAGCGATCAAAGCACAACTGTGACATGAAATAAATGAATGAAAATATGGCCATCTGGACCAAGGCTCTCACATCCCCAAACAACACGCTTGCATAGTCGCCTTTGTGTTGTTGTGTCCTTGTTTCTGTCTTTGTACAATGCGCAATATGTAAAAGCCACAATGTTTTACCATTCACAGTTGTAAAAACAGATTGTATCCAACTTGCAACTTCTGGTAAGTGACTTATAAGAGTGATTATTTGAGAGAATATATTTTGATCAAGTTTGGGCTCTATAATATGATTTATTACTCGTCTACTACCCCGAAAGTCAGAAGATTTATTCCCGCTCGACCAAATTCTGTTGCTGTGTCCTTTGGCAAGACACTTCACCCACTTGAATGTGCTGTGTGTGTGAGCGTTGGTGTGATCGGAGGAGTTGATGGAGCAGATTTTCAGCCTTGTTTGCATCAGTGTTAGCCTGATTCATCAGCTGGTTTCACTTCATAGAAACTGTCTGACCTCGCAGCATTAGGATTCGCCCATCAGTAGGTGGGTACTTTTTTAATTTAATCAATCGCTGCTATTTGGTCGTGACGTATGTAATGCACCACTAATGGGGCAAACTAGTATATTAAGCTTTTCCCAAATCCCATAGGAAGAAGGGCAATGATGTCTTTCCCCTTGATAAAATTCAACAAATATTCTCATTGTTCTTGTTTTAAATCCTCAATCTCGGGAATCATTGCCAACACAGAATGTATGGCTCTTCACTGATTGGCTGGTGCCTGGATTCGCACTTCCGGGGTTCTTGCAAATCATCTAGTGTATTCTGATTCCTGACCTAGTCGCTGGAGAGAAATTAAATTGAGCGGAGGCACTAGGTGGCACCAGCCTGGCTACATCAGTGTATCCCATGGCTAAAATTGTACCCACCAATAAGAATGAATGAACGTATGTGTTAAGTGTAATGCATTAAGAGGTTTCTATCTATCTGTCTATCTATCTATGTATCTATCTATCCATCTATCTATCTGATGATCCTGTTTAGCTCTTCTACTCCTCTGCAAGGCTCATCTCTCACTTTTTCCCCTTTTCATTTGGTGTCTGGTCTGAGTGACACTGGCCGGGTCCCTGTCTGACCATCTGCGCATCTCCTCCACAGAACTACTGTGTCCATGTGTCTGTGCAGTGTAAACCTGTGTACAGGAGGAGAATGCTCTGAGCCCGTCTTCTCAGGAGGTTAAACATGTCTGCAGTTGTGTGTGTGTGATTCTTTCTTCGCCAGAAAGGCAGATGCTGCTTAGTGGCTTTTTCAGTTTGGCAAAGTCAAAGAGGTCTCACTTTTAACCCTTTAATATCTTGGACTCAGGAGTGGACAATAACACTTCAGCACTTCAACATAATCTCAGTAAATGTTCACTATATGACTTTTTCTGGTGGATAGTCTGCCACTTGGTTCTTGGTTCATTTCACTAATTTGCCTCCCTGGAGACCTGCAGGTGATGATGCCAGGCCAAGGTACAGGTTAGATCTTTAGAAAGGTGACCCCGCTCACAGTAAGTTTGTAAGGTATTCTTGAGCAATAAAACAGAAGATCAAATGCAAGATTTAATGTCATACTGTGGAACATTTCAGACAAAGCACATTTCAATGGAGACGAGCAGGTGGCACCTTTAATGTCATTGTATAAGATCCATTCTTTCTCAGTTAAATTAGCTAAACACTCCCAATATTATTCTGTGACAAAATCTGAAACAATTAAAGCCAACAGTGCACTTATACAATACAGATTTAAATTTAAATAAACAGGTTCATCAATAAATGCACAATATAAGTTAATATGTACTGAAGATACACATTCAGTGTTGAGTGAGGTCAGCTGTCTCCACTGTCACCAGTACATGAGGATTCTGAAGCTCCTGGCAGCCATGTTTAATACTCTTATGTGTCCCCCCGGTCCCGCTTTTGTCTTTCCTTAAATACAGGCTTTAGTCTGAGCAGTGCAGGCCTGGCTGGAGGAGCTTAAGCTAACCATTTGGGTGTAGAGCCCTGCAGAGTCTCTCCACCTCCTACTGAGAACACAGAGGACATGGGGTAAACTCTGGAGAAGACCTTTCCTGCTGACTGAGGCATCTAGACTAGAGGCGTCTTCATACATTTAGATATTGCCTTAATATTTATCTGGAGCCCATTTCATTTCACACACAGACATATGAAAGTTTTGCTAAATAAGTAAACAATGCGAGAACGGACACAATATGTGTCAATACAAAATGATGCCTGAAACACTTTCTGTACTTTTAGCCTAAGGTAAGAACCTAAGCAATTAGTTGTAGTGATCATCTCAAAACGAGGAGAACTAAAAGTCAGATAAAAAACATAAACAAGTCCAAAACGCAAATAACCATCTCTCTCCATTCATAAAAAGTTCACGAAATAACACAAAGTCCCAAGGCTTCCCTAAGCATGCCTTGTGTTTTGGGACATGAGGCTTTCTGACTTTTGAATGACGACCTTCTATGTTCCGATGGCCTTGGTTCTACATTTGTCCTCTGAATGTTCTGCTTGTGAATGGACATTGTACAGACATGTGCCCTGGTGTAATACATATACTTGTTGTCTTGTCCTCTGTTCCTAATTGATTTCACATATGACCAGAGTGAATTGTCTTGTGCTGGGCCACAAATGGTGATTTTCTACTAGAACACTGTGCTGTGTCTCTGGCCCCTTGTCTTGGCCGCTTGTGTTCTTGCCTTGATAAGGCCTGTTGGATGTGTACTTGCTCACCCAGAGGATGCTGGGTATTAGTGTTTTTCTGAAGAATCTGCAGTCCACTTCCTGTTCCTCAGAGACAGGTCTATCAAGCTACAACTTCCTTCAGTCCAGGCTGATTTGCCTTGTTAAAAGATTAGAAAGTGACACAGCTTTGAAAATATCAATAAGAGGCCATTGTCCCATGATGGCCATTCTCTGCTCCGTCTTGTGTTATGAGAAAAAGGACATAGTGTATCTAAAGCTCTCCTCTGTTGCAAGAATGAAACAAAATAGGGATCAAATCGGCTTAGACTGTTGAGACAAGTACATCTAAGAGAATCCACAAAAGGATGGGTGTAAATGGCGGATTCTTGCAGCTAAAAACTTATCAAGCGCCGGCTTTGTGCTCAATCCATTTAAGTGAGTCCCTTACACGGCCCTATTGTGTGCCTTTAATGGTGCAAAAGTGACTTGTGCAGGGCACTGCCTCTTCATGGGGATTACAGCTAAGTGCTTAAGTTGTAGTGAAACCCGGATTTACTGATGGCAAAGAGAAAGGGCTCAGGGAGGAGAGGGAGGGCACCAGAAAGGACCCTTAGTAAGGATTTGTGTCAGGACTGTGCTACTGCTGCTGTAAGAGTCAAGAGAGGACACCCGCTGCTCTCATGTCAGCCAGAGCACAGCGTCTCTGTTTCATAAAAACATTCAAATACATTTCCTCTTTTTATCTTCTAGTCAGAAACATCTTACAATAAGTAAAATCCGGTTAATCAGATACACATAAAATATATATAAACTTATAAAATAACATCTAGAATGCATAAAAGTAAACATTTGTAATAAGGCAACCCACAAGAAATAATGGTAACTTGTGGAAGAATAAGAAGTAAGTATATCCAATGTGTCAGACTGTATAAAACAACAATGACCCCCTTTTAATGACTGACTATTATAGGAAGTATTAACTTGTCATCTGCACAGATCAGAGGTGCTGACTAAACTAACAGGTGATCTGCTCTATATTAAATTAATCTTTCAAAGCCACGATGCCACAATGACACCAATGACAGAGCAGCGCTGGGGGGCGGGCTCTTCTCCTTACCTCGTGTGGGTGCGTGCATGTCCCTGTCCCAAAGCTAACAAACTGGGTAAACTCTACAGCACCTGTCCTCATTGTCCCGCCAGTACCCACCAACACTCACACACCTTTCCCTTGAGCACACAACATCCAATACTGAGCAAAGATGAAGAAAGGACCCAGCCCAACATGGCCTATTCAAATACAGACAACCAGCGCTGTGTCTTTTCTTTCACTAAGCCTTGATATGTTCCTCAAAGGCACGGGCGTCCATTGTGTGCCCGGGTACCTTTGTTGGCGTGTGTTTAAGCAGGCCCGGTGATTATAATGACGATGATGGCCCTGCTAATGATGACAGAGATGGCGATGGCTTAAGGAGAAGCAGCTGCCCGGGGCGACGAGAGCACTGCTGACAATTGTGATGTTTGTTCAAGAAAAGGTACGCGCTGAGTGGTTAAAGTGATCCTGAATGGTAACTGACTCCTGTGTTTGTGTGTGTGGAAGGGAGAGCAATTAATAGCTTTATGGGTCTTACAATGTGCCGCTCACCAATGGGAAGTTGTTTTACAGAAGTGGCCATGATTGAAAATGCACATATCTAACTGAATGAAACAAAATGAAACAATTGGTGATGAGCTTCTACTTTTCATCACATACAGCTGAGGTAAATGAAGTGTTTAGCCAAAGGACACAATGTCAGAATCATTTGGTGCTAGTGGGACTCAAACTACCAGCCTTTGAGTCAACACACATACATTCTGAGAGGACCCTGTCTTATCTGTATTACTGTAAATACCTGGCCACATCTGACAGTTCCTTGTACTAGTAATAGAGCCATCCCTGGTCTCTACTTAGTCCACAGTCAAGTTGATAACTGAGCAAAATAAAGACACATTTTGTAACTTTCCTGGTGGTGGGTCCTGGTTGTTTCTATTGATTTGCTTGGAATGTTCTACTGTATTACACTGGCTGGCGCCACCTAGTGCTTCCGCTCATTTTCATTTCTCTCCAGTGACTAGTTTCCACGAAGTGAAACTGGCTGATGAATCAGGCTATCACTGTATAGCATTAAACATATCTATTTCCATGGAGACAAGCAGGTGACGCCACCAGGTCAAGTTACAAGTCAGCTCTGCAGAGAGGCGTCTCACATTAAGAATGCATATTTTTGTCATAAAAACACCTTCATCGATTGCATGTAAGAATGAAAAGTTGAATGCCATACAGTACTCTGAAACATTCAAGGCAACGCAATGACGCCTCCATAGAGGGACAAACAGGTGAGAAATTACATATAGTGCAACTACTGCTCAGTTTACTCATGCAAATTCTACAACTGTTTCTACAACAGTTTCTGTATCGCTATTGTTCATACTGTTTCATTGTTGAGCAGGAAGAAAAGCCTATAGCTCTTTTTATCTAGAGAGAGCTATGAGTAAGCATGTTTCATAACTGTTGTTTGAGCCCATGCTTTTTGTCTAATCTTCCTGTGCCAAAGACAAACACATAATCCTGCTGTGCCCCTTAACGGTGCGGTGCCATGACCTGCTCTTCCATCTTGCCGCGTTTTTCCTGGATTTGCTGCTGACCGTCCCCTCTCCCTCTCTTTCTTTACCGTGGCGACAGAGATATTTTTGCGGTCTACTTAAGCCCTACAGATGCTGCTGAGAGGCTCCTTGCACTGGCACTGCTGTGATAGGGCCAGCAGGGTTAATGCACCCGGGGAAGGAGCCGCGACCAGCTGTTGGCCTTCTAATGTTGGAAATCTCCTCTCTATTCTTTAGCCCTCCCAGAGCAAGAAAGCCCAAGCAATAAAACGCATGGCGACATTGTGAAACATCTGTTGGGAGTATTTCAAAGCGTCTTAACTCGTCCAGAGCTACAAAGGGGCGACAGGGACTTAGGAGGAGATAAGAGCAGATAATGGCCCAGTGGAAGAGACTCAAGAGCTGCAAATGCACAGTCAGAAGGACCACATGGCATTAAGAGGGGCAGAGGAGGAGGAGGAGGAGGAGGGGAAGTAAATGCCACGGCAATAGCATCATAATCCTTTGTTTAGATTAAGATGTAGGTTATACTCAGGATCAGGGGGTGTAAATTATAAGGGCTCAATGAGTAAAATGTCACTTCGACTTCCTTCAATTCATATTTCGGTACAGCAGTTTTGGCGAGCGAAGTTTTATAAAATGGTGGCATGAAAGACCTCTTCTTGAACTAAGGTTTTGGATGCCAGTGTCAAAATACAGTAGGAGCAACGTGGTTTAGCTTCAAGATTACATCCTAGCAACAAATGATGCATAGTGGGTTGATACCTCACAACAAGAAGGTCACCAGTTTGATAAAGTAGACCATGATAGGTACTTTCTAACAGTTTTAATAAAATATGTACAAATCTGTTCATTCCAAGGGGCACACAGTGTTAAAGGTGCACTATGTAACTTTTTGGTTGGAGGTCAGTCACCTGCTTGTATCTATAACTATGTCATTTTCCACAGTATGACATTTAACAGCTCTATCTTACATTTATTAAATTACAGATGGTTTCATACCTCAACAATACCTAGAAAACAAGAATTTTGGTTATACAGGAATATCAGGAAAAACAGCAATTCTGGCTGTGAGGGGTATTGCCTCTCCACAGATCTGACCTGTAACCTGGCTTGGTTTTTATCTCCGTGATGATAGAAAAGTTTAATCCCATACTGTGAAACATTCCAAACAAAGCAATAACATCTCCATGGAGACAAGCATTTGACGGACCCTCCAGCAGAAAAGTTAAACAATGTATTTTTAAATAAGTGTGATTGTCAGTGTAAATTTGTTTTTTACATTTTCTTTCTTTTACATTTTGACAACTGACTCTGAAACAGAAGTTCTGTGGTGGCCATCAGGATAAGAACTACATGAGTATTAAATTAAAATAAGCCTCTGAAATATAACATTTTTGACAACAGAAAAAGCCCCAATAACACAACAACATAACACAGTGCAGCTATAACCAAATCTCCATATCGGTGTGTCCAGTGGCCAGCCTACAGTAGTGATGGTGTTGACAGATGCCCATGGGTGCACATGCTGCGCTGCTGAGTGTTCTAATCACATGCTCTTGTCATGTCGCCTGAAAGTGAGAAGTACCAACAGCTGGCTTCAGACGGGCCGCGCGGCAACCTGTGAGCCCCCCGAAGCGTCTTTGGCTAAATCAATATGAACTCTTTAGCGTTCGATATAAATTACACACGGATCCTTTTACCATGCTCTAGTGGAATGTGTAGATGCGCTATGCTAAGACACTAGGCGGACGTGTGAATTTGCAAGCGTTTAAATGAGCATGTATGCCTTTGCTTTGTGTGTCGGCGCCACTCGCTCTGATAAAAGCCCTGGGACGCTCAGCTGTTTATGCCTTCGCTCATAGGATTAATCAGACCCTCCAACAATGACATCCACACGACTTATGCGACCTCCCCTGCACCTCCCCAATGTAACAAGGAGCTATGTGCCACTATGTATGTGGGCATGTGCTTGATAACTAGAGGAGTCTACTCCATACTCCACTCTATGTTTTAACTCTGTGGTGACAGGTGCGGCAGGAACAATAGCAGTAGCCAGGAGCCAGCTAAAGCAAAGACGACTGGTGAGAGAGCGGCTCCCAATCACATGTTTGAGCTTAATGCAGAGTGTCCCCTGGAAATACTGCAGCTACTTAAACCATTGTGAGATGGTGTTGTGTAGATGGAGAGATAGATCAGGGTTCAAGTCCAGGCTATCTTAGTGCCTTGGCAGAGGTAAACATTTTCCTGTGACTGTAATTACTTTGAGCCAACTAATTGAAATGTGTGAACTGAAATTGCAGTTTCAATGGGTGAAATTTGCAAATCGCAGAAATGGCATTTATAATTTTGGAGGAAACCTGCTCTCATTGTTAGCATGTCTATAGTTCATATTTCAGCCTTATCTCAAATATTAACGAAAAAAGCTAATAATTTTGCAAAGACATATTGCCAGTGGTAGTGCCATAAGGTGCAATGATTATGTAAGATAAAAAATAAAACAGTCCCATCTCAAGGGAGTGTGTCCCTTTCATTTGACCGCGCTTGCAATCAGACTCCTTGTGAGCACAAAGACGAAATGCCAAGCACTCTTTGGTCATACAATAGAAACTTCTTCTGCCAATATGGCTGCATTTCAACATGTTCCGAGTGATTGGATCAGGATATTTTTATTAACAGTGTAATGTATGTTTCCTAGGTGAGACAGAGCACAGATAGAATCACCCCTTAGTCTGTCATCACAGTATAAAGTTAATTTCTGGCATCAAATCTACAATATAAATATCTCTGTTGTTTTCTTGGTACTGGCTATTTATTGAGACAAGAGCTGTGAATAGACAGTCTTGAAATATTAGATGATGTCAATTTCGCCTAAAAAAGCTTCAGCGTGTTTTGGAGAGGAACCCAAACATGAGGTCAGTGCTAATAGCATTCACCTGGAAAACACCCAAAGGTGATGGGTATTTTTAAAGCTAGGGTATTTTTAAAAATCAATTCAAGACAAAGCCTTATTCTCAGTGCCAAATTGCAATTTCTTTTTACCGTTCCAAAGGTAGTACCCCTTGCCAAGTTTGTTCCTTTTTGAATCTTTTCCAAACTCTAATGAATCATACAAGTCTTGACTCGGCCTGTGGTAGTACTAAAATTTGGTTATAAAAGGTATAAAGTATGTGTTACATTCTCCAACTGTTTGGATAAATATCATAATCACCTGCAAATCACATCAGTATTTCTTTCACAATGGTTTAAATGTTCTGAATACGTGTGTCCTTTGTTGTGTGAGCAGAAGAGCTACGAACATGCCTGGCATCACACATCAGGCAAAAGTAAGCAGCTTTCCTGAACTGTGCAAACAATTATTTCAGCATTTTGAACATTTACATTTGGTCTACGTATTCAATCAGTTAGTACTAGTTTTACTAACTGACTGAATAGACAGACCTAATATATTTACATAAAGTATACATTTCATATTTTGCATGTGTTTTGTACAAAAGATTTTATGCTCCATCTAATATGAACA